>NW_024728994.1:257500-315000 GCF_018991925.1 Homarus americanus | reverse complement strand
TACATCTTCAAGCCAGCCAAGTTCAACTCTTGAGTACGATGACTTAACTTCTTGAGTGCGATGATTCAACCTCTTGAGTACGATGATTTAATCCCGATTTAACCCCTAGAGTATGATGATTTAACCTCCTGAGGACGATGACGGAACCCTTGAGTACAATGACAACACCTCGAGTACGATAACAACCCCTTGATAACCATGACTTAACCCCTTGAGTAGGATAAGTTAACCCCTCGAGTACGATAACAACCCCTTGATAACCATGACTTAACCCCTTGAGTAGGATAAGTTAACCCCTTGAGTACGATAACAACCCCTTAAGTACAATGACAACCCTTTGAGTACAATGCCTTAACCCCTTGAGTACTATAACTTAACCCCTTGAGTACGATGACGTAACCCTTGAGTACAATAACAACCCCTTGAGTACAAAAAACAACCCCTTTAATACAATATAAATCAACTGTCATATTTGTCTAACATCTGTAACAACTGTCACGTCTATTTAACAACTGTCATATGTCTATCAACTCCTGTACCTTCTGTCAACTGTCAATTCGTATGCACAGGTGGACGAGACGCATGGTAGTCCAGCGGTTGAGTTAGAGGGTAACAACTGTTTTGATCATAATACACTGTCCTGGTGAAATACCTAACTTGTATAATATGCTGCGAGTCCTGGCATACTAATACTACTCTTATCGTGGGGGGGGGGTGAAGGGGCAGGGGTGAAGGGGTGGGGTGTGTGTTTGAGGTGTTAGTGTGTGTGGGGACGTAACATAAATCACCTGAAGATTAACCCCCCCAGCTTATTTCACCTAACCTAACCTAACCTAGTCCTAATCTAACCTAACACTTAACCTAATCAGACGCTAACCTACCTAACCTAATCAGTGATGGCGAAAAGTAAAAATAAAATAAATAAAAAGATAAAAGAATTAAAAAAAAAAAAACAGCAATAGCGAACAGCCTGTGAACGCATTACTCCGGTATTCAGAAGTTATTATCTGTACCAAATATATAACAGTGTCTGATATGATAAGATTTTGAAGGGAAGATGGAGTTTATTATCAGTGAAGGGGGAAGGTGAGCATTGGTTAAATCAGCCCAACATATCGTACTGCACTGGCCAGGTAATAAGTGTCCTCTTCATTAATACAGGTAAGGTGTATGACTAGGATAAATGACAGAGAGACAGACACAATGACCTGACCTGACCTCACAGGACCTTGACACAACACTCACACAACCGTATCACACCCTTCAATAAAATCATTACACTTGTCCAGAACTCCACTTCACCCACCTACACCCCACTACACCCACCTACAACCCACTACACACCCCACTACACTCACCACCTACACCCACTACACCCACCTACAACCCCACACCCACCTACAACCCCACTCACTCACCTACAACCCCACTACACCCACCTACAACCCCACTACACCCACCTACAACCCCACTCACACTACCCACCTACAACCACTACACTACACCCCACACCCCACCTACAGCCCACCCACCTACAGCCCACTGCACCCCCCTGCAGCCCCACACCACCCACCTGCAGCCCCACTGCCCCTCACCTACACTGCACCCAGGCCACACACCCACACCTGCAACCCACTGGCCTACACCCCCTGGCCCCAACCCTGCACCACACCCCACCTACAACTACCCAACACCACCTACACACCACCTACAACCCTACACCCACCTACTACACCGACACTACACCCACTGCCCCACTACAGCCCACTGCACCCACCACCTACACCCACCACCACAACCCCACTACATACGACCCACAACCCACTCACCCCCTACAACCCACTACACCCACAACACAGGGCGAAAGACACACACACCTGACTTAACAACTTCCTGCGTGTTTCATTGCAGTCACACGTTTCCGTTTTCGGGTTAGGTCCAACACCTTAGCTTCCTGAGGTTTTGAGGCTTCCGCTTGAGGGGGGAACACCGCTACTGTGGAGGCTTCCTGAAATACTGTGAGGCTTCCTGAGGAAACACCGCTACTGTGAGGCTTCCTGGGGGAAACACGCTACTGTGAGGGGCTACTGTGAGGCTTCCTGAGGGGAAACACACTAGGCTTCTGAGGGGAAACACTGTGAGGCTTCCAGGAGGCCCGCTACTGAGGGGAAACACCGCTACTGTGAGGCTTCCTGAGGAAACACCGCTTCTGTGAGGGCTTCCTGGGGAAACACCGCTACTGTGAGGCTTCCTAGGGAGCTGCTGTGGGCTTCCAAGGAAACACCGCTACTGTGAGGCTTCCTAAGGGGGAACACCGCTACTGTGAGGCTTCCTAAGGGGGAACACCGCTACTGTGAGGCTTCCTGAGGGGGGAAACACCGCTACTGTGAGGCTTCAAACCACGTCAGTACCCTTAGCCACCACCAAAACCCGCGCCACTAATCCCTAGCTGCTACCGCCCCCACACCACATCACTACTCATAAACACCACCCTTACCACTATCACCACCCATGCCACTACCACTAGCCACCATCACCACAACCATCCAAGTGTAGTGATGGGTTGTCAGACCACAGCTTAAATCTCAGAAACAGTCCTCTTGACCCGACATTAGGGAGGTCAAGTGTAGGGTAACTCTCACGGCTGACCAAGGGTTATAGGTCGGCCAGGCTCCCCTCCCATGTCACACATGTAAGGGGGCACCGGCCGGCTCTCTCTCAATATACACAATGGCCTACACTGCAGAACAGTCCAAACTTGACCCGACATTAGGGGGGTCAAAAGTGTAGGGTATCTCTGCGGCTGACCAAGGGTTATAGATCAGCCAGGCTCCCCTTCCCATGTGACACAGCACCACAACAAACATGTAAGAAGGCACCAGCCGACTCTCTCCCAAGATACAACTTATAGTCTCTGAAAAAGTCCAGACCTGACCCTACATTAGCGAGGGCAAATGTAAGGAGACCCTTCACCGCCCCCCCCCCTCCCATCAGCTCAACCTGAGGGCTCGCCTCCCAATATATAGGACGTCCTAGTCCTCCCTCAGGGAGATACCCGGAGACAGAGAGCCAGAGAGAGTGTGTGTCTTGTAAGGAAGAAGGGCGAGCTACTACACCACCAGGCCTGCTCGAGAGAAGTCAGGGGCCGGAGGCAAGCCGCCTCCAGTCGCCTCCGGTCAGGACCGAGACTTCCCTCCGGCGCCCAGCTAAGCAGTCTCCCATAGAGACAACCCAGGACCACCTGCTAGGCCTCCCCTAGGTCACGTGAGTGTTTGTCAGAGCTTTCCACGGGATGAGTTACTTACGTGGGAAGTGTATTCATTTCATGTTCGTGTCCGAGAATCAGAGTGTCTAGTAACGTAAACATAACGTCCTTAAGAACTTCAATAGAAGGTGTTATTAATGTGTCCATGTCATGTTCGTAATTAATAAAGAGTTGTAACGAAGCCGTGTTTGAGAAGTCGCCCTTAAGACGTAATAGATGTGTGTTGACGTATAAGATACGATAAGTGTACTGACAGTGTAAATAACTATCACGGCCACGCTACCAAAAACTTCCTCTCTTTTATACTCTTATACTATCAATATTCTACCTATATGTAATCTTCTTCATGTGAATATTTTGTACCATTACACAAGCCACTACCCTTAGCCACCACCACCACCACCCACGCCACTTCCTGCACTGGCTCAGGTCATGCATCTTGGAGTGGTACTTAATATAACCGTGCATGACTGTCGGTGTTCTTGTCAAACGTCAGCCATAATAAAGCTGCTACCACCACCACGTCAGCCATAATAAAGCTGCTACCACCACCACGTCAACCATAATAAACCCGCTACCACCACCACGTCAACCATAATAAACCTGCTACCACCACCACGTCAACCATAATAAACCCGCTACCACCACCACGTCAACCATAATAAACCTGCTACCACCACCACGTCAACCATAATAAACCTGCTACCACCACCACGTCAACCATAATAAACCTGCTACCACCACCACGTCAACCATAATAAACCTGCTACCACCACCACGTCAACCATAATAAACCCGCTACCACCACCACGTCAACCATAATAAACCTGCTACCACCACCACGTCAACCATAATAAACCCGCTACCACCACCACGTCAACCATAATAAACCTGCTACCACCACCACGTCAACCATAATAAACCTGCTACCACCACCACGTCAACCATAATAAACCTGCTACCACCACCACGTCAACCATAATAAACCTGCTACCACCACCACGTCAACCATAATAAACCCGCTACCACCACCACGTCAACCATAATAAACCTGCTACCACCACCACGTCAACCATAATAAACCTTAACTGCCACCACCGTCATGCATAATAAATATACCACCACCACCGTCAACCACAATAAACCGCTACCATCCGTCAACCATAATAAATAAACCACCACCGTCGGCCATATCAAACCGCTACCACCACCGTCATGCAATAAACCGCTACCGTCCAACCACATTAACCGCTACCACCACCGTCAACCACATTAACCCGCTACCACCACCACGTCATACAATAAACCGCTACCACCATCACGTCAACCATAATAAACCCGCGACCACCACCGCGTCAACCACAATAAACCCGCTACCACCACCACGTCAACCACAATAAACCGCTACCACCACCACGTCAACCATAATAAGCCACTACACCATTATACAATAAACCGCTACCACCACCGTCAACCATAATAAACCCGATACACCACCTCGTCAACCATAAAAACCTGCTACCACCGTCAATACCAATAAACCCGATACACCACCTCGTCAACCATAAAAACCTGCTACCACCACGTCAACCATAATAAACCCGATACCACCATAAATCATACAATTAACCCGCTACCACCACCGTCAACCACATTAACCGCTATCATCACCACCACATATAACAGAACAACTTTATCATTTTCTCGTGAACGTCGGTGAATATTAAGGAAACTTTTTTAATGATTGTGTGCGTGTGTGTGTGTGTGTGTGTGTGTTAACCCCCCCTGTGTGTGTGTGTGTGTGTGTGTGTGTGTCAACCCCCCTGTGTGTGAGTGTGTGTGTGTGTGCCCCGTGCCTACCTCGTCTGCTGCTCACTTCACAAATCTCTTTAGAGTAATCGTTTTATTACATGGTCTTGGCAAAGTTAACTACGTGTACCAGAGTGTTTCATGACGTTAAATTAAAAGGCAATTTCTTTTTTATTGGTTTATTATTATTTATTTTTTTATATTGTAGAGTAACTTACACAAAGTATTTTTAAAGTGAAATATTTCCTCTCCGGAATACGCTAGACAGTAATGATGGGCCATAATTATTTACCTGTTAAGTAGTGGATATATACAGGTGTGTGTGTGTAGCTATGAGAGTCACAATATTTGGTGGTGATAAGGTGAAGATCCCATGGGCACGTTGTCTGGTTAAGGGGCAAAGAGAATAACGTACATCTAACGGGTATAGTCCGTTATATGAAGGTTTTATATTTAATGGACTGTACGATCCTATATAGTTTGTTATATAAGTTTCATACCTAATGGACCTCGATATAATGGACTGTAACCTTTTATATAGTCTTTTTAGGTTTAGCATATAACGAACCCTGATATAACAGACTTTATTCTCCTATATTGTCCGTTAAATAGAGGTTCTCACTTGTATATTGAACTCAAAGGTAATACGTTTGATTACCTTCACTTTCTAAACTATGAAGAGAGATGTCCATTTCCAGATTACACCTGGATGGAGTTGGGGGAGGGGGGAGGGGGGAGGGAGGAGGGGGCATCTCTGAAACGAACCAGCGCTTCTTAGGGCAGGAGACGAGTGCTCTTTCCACACAGCCACCGAGCATCTTCCTCTATCTCGACTCTCCCCCTCACAGGCCTTGTCGTTGATACATCCCCACCTGTTCCTGCTACCTGTACAGTGAAACCCTCCATATAACGGACTTTTATCTCCATTTAACAAACTATACAGAACAATACGTTATAAGGTGTCGTTATATAAAAAAACCTATTTAACGGAATTTATATATAGAGGGGAAATAAAAGTTCGTTATATTAAGGGGTCACTATATATATAAAAAAACTCCTATTTAACGAACTTCACATATAGAGGAAAAAGGAAAAAAAATCACTAAATGAAGGTTTCACAATATCTCACAACACCACGTTCCCGACACAGTCTTTCGCACGTCTAACAATGTGATGAAACTACGTGACATTTTACCACATTTACCACACCTGAAGTTAATTGTGACTCAGGTGTGTTAAGACAAATCTCTCCCCGTGTATTGTAAGCTTCTCTACACTGACAAGGATTTTATCTGAATGACTTGGTAGGTGAGGGGGGGGGGGAGGTATGCATAACGAGATATTTTGATTATTAGCGAGAATAATGGGGAGATAAATATGGTGAGTGATGGATAGATAGTTAGATAGATAGATAGATATAGATAGTTGGTTAGATAGATAGATAGATAGATAGATAGACAGACAGCAAGTAACCACAATCATATACGTATAACACACCTCACAGTACACCTTATAATGAAACGTGGGAAGAGTCGTAAACACGTTACCCAAACAGTGGCGCTAACCTCAAAACACTATGGTTGGAATGTGACGTGTGGTGCTAGAGTCCAGTACACCACACAAACGAAGATACGCCAAGTTCGGACTCAAGGTGTGGTCGCGGTTAAGAAATGGACTCAGTGTAAGAAATGGACTCACTGTTACTGTCACTTGTATCACCTGAAGATTAGACACCCCGAGTTTATTTAACCTGATTAGTATTTGAACGCTGTTTAGATACTTTGAGGGGATTTTAGGATAGGTTAGGGGGAGAAGGGGAGTATGGGGTAGGGGCTTGGGGAGGGAAGGGGGAGGGGAGCGTAGTAGTACAAAGGCTTCTTGGATGAATACTATGGCAAGAATCCTTATATGCCTGCAGCAGGAGGGTAGGGGAGAGGGAGGTAGGGGATGGAGCAGAGGGGAGGGTAGGGAGGAGGGGGGTAGTAGGGGGTCGTTGTTATTCTCACAAACCGTATTTTACTACTTGTGGTGAAGCGGGTGCATAATGTGTTCATTTTTGGTGAGTAATTGTTGCCTTCCACTTCCGTTCTTCCTGTCATTCTCTTATTTTCTTCCCTTCACCACCACCACTTCTTCTCCCCTTCTTCCTGTCTCGTCCTGTCAGATTGTATTAATTTGTCGTCACTCTCTCTCTCTCTCTCTCTCTCTCTCTCTCTCTCTCTCTCTCTCTCTCTCTCTCGTTTTGCCTTGTCAGATTTAATAGTTTGATGTCATCCTCTCTCCTTCTCTCTCTCTCTCCTCCTTCACGCTTGTCTATTCTACTTATCTTTCATTCTCGTTCTTCCTGTCATTCTCTTCCCACCTCCCACTTTCTTCACGTGTCACTCTCTACATCATTATCAATTTACTGTTATTATTCTCCTTAATAAACAAAGACTGAAATCTTGACGTGAAAATAATCTCTAAATTGTATAAGACTTTGGATCACCTGAAGAGAATCACTCTAACCTAACCTAGAGACAATAAACAATGAAATAAGGAATAAAACAATAAAAAGGAATGAGAGAGAGAGAGCAGTAAATAAAAAAAAAGATAATTGAGTAATGAACAGGTAAGTGAAGTCCGCTAGAGGGGCGAGATGCACTTTGATGACTGACAGTGTGGAGGGTTGATGACCACACGCTGATTGGCTAGCTAAACGCAGGTGAGACCAGCTGTTACTGCCAAGGTGTTCATATGGTTGGTGAGTGAGTGAGTGAGGAAAGAAGTGAATGAGAGAGGGAGGAAAAGAGGGAGGGAGAGAGGGAGGGAGGAGGGAGGGGGAGGGAGGGAGGGAGGAGGAGGAGGAGGAGGAGGAGTGAATGAGAGAGGGAGAGGAGAGGGGGAGAGAGAGGAGGAGGAAGGAGGAAAGAGAGGAGGGAGGAGGGGGAGGGAGGGAGGGAGGGAGGGGAGGAGGGAGGGAGGGAGGGAGGAGTGAAGAGAGGAGGAGGAGGGAGGAAGAGGGAGGGAGGAGGAAGAGGAGGGAGGGAGGAAAAGAAGAGAGGGAGGAAGGAAGAGAAAGAGAGTAGGAGTGAGGGAGGGAGGGAAGGGGTGCGTAATCCAGGTGAGCTGGGAACACCTTCCCACACGTGCAGTAAGTGTTGTAACCTTCCCCTACACCTGTAGTAAGGGTACCTTCCCCCACACCTGTAAAAGTATTCTAACCTTCCCCCCACCTGCGTAAGTAGCTATCCCCCCACCTGTAATGCTCACCCTTCCCCCCACGCCTATAGTAAGTGTTCTCACCACCTTCCCCACACCTGTAGTAAGTGTTCTCACCTTTCTACACACCTGCAATTCATATTTCTACCTGCCCTTCGTTAACCATTTCCGCTATGTTGCTACTACCGTTGGCAAGTCATTGAAAATTGAAAATCGGTGGAGGGAGCTCTCTCTCTTATGGATAGAAAATCAACACCTGTCGGGTTTTAATTTAGTAAACACACACACACACATTTTGATAGCTATATATTCCACCCAAATCTGTACTTATATCGTCATTACAGAAACATTACTGTACCTGTATTTGTCCTGTACCATGACACACCCACATAAACATCCAGATACTGATGACTCACCAAGAATACCTGTGTAGTACCTGACCAGAGTCTTCTAATTAGTACTTTAATGAACATAATTAAGATTAAAATATAATGATTGTTTAGGGTGAAGGTAATTGGGAGTGAATTACGTAATGATTGGTTAATGAGAGACAACATGATCGGATTAGATCATTTCACAATAATCATTTTAACGAATGTGATTTATTTTGGAATCTGTAATATTAAGTTTTAGAATATTCAATTTAATTTCGATTGTTATATCTAATCTGTTTTTGAGTGAACGAATCGGATTGGACCATTTCATAACAACAATCCTTCTAATGAACATAAATTTCAACAGGAAGGTTTAATGATTGTGTTAACGAACGTAATACAACCAGTTCACCATAACAAACACTTTTAACAATGCTTCTTCCTGTCTGTGGGTTTGGTAAATTAATGATCATATTTGCCTAAACAGGTATTATAGCCAACGATCATTAGAGTGAAGAATAATTTTCAACCTGAAGTGATAATTGAAATTCTTTATTGATCTATGAAGGAAAAAACGATAATATTCGTCAATTTAGTCATAATAATAATACTAAATTTTTACCTGTGATGTAATGACCTTCCCTTTCCCCTTCCCCCTAGTGGTTCTAAGGGAAGGTGATAATAAGAGAAGGTTGCAATTTATAATGGAGGGAAAAAGAGGTGGGGTAGGGGGAAGGGGAAATAACATCGTACGCCCGCCAGGACTGATCAGCAACTAAAAGGGGGTGCACGATTGGCAAGGGCCCGGGAGACACCTGCACGCTGCCAGTCGTCCCAAACTGTCGTACTGCACTGAGACCGTACTGAGAGTGACAGGGAAGTGGTTTAAGGAGGGCCAAAAAATACGGGTCGGGAAGAGGTGAAGAAATAAGAAGTGGAAAAAAGACAAGGAATAAGAGAAAGAGAAGGAATAAGAAGAGGAAAAGAAAAGAAAGAAAAGGAGGAAAAAGAGGAATAGAAGAAGAAAGAAGAAAAGGGAAGAATTTTAGAAAAAGAAAAAGAAGAAGAAAAGAAGAAGAAAAAGGGAAGAGGAAGAAGATACGATACGAGTGTTAATTAGCATCGTTAAAATCACACATAACTTACTGCCTCCATTAATTACAAGCCCCCCCCCCCTCTAACAGTCTCCCAGACGTAGATAAAATGTTCAAGAAGTATCACTGAACTCTACGCCAGATGACAGACAGTATAGCTCTGAGCTTAGCCGATATATACAACAACCAGATGATCTTACAACCCCTCCCACCTCCATCCTGCAGAAAATCAAAACCTCTATCTCACAACCATTTCCTTTACCCCACAACCCCATCTACCCCACAACATCTCCATCTACCCCACAACCCCTCCATCTACCCCACAACCCCTCCATCTACCCCACAACCCACCTCTACCCCACACAAAAAAAATTTCAAAAACTCCTCTTAATTTTTTTCCAAATTAATCGTGCACATCAAAAAATTAAACTAAAATTACCTCTGTGAAATAAAACTTGACTATCGCTCATTAAAGCCACTTGACTGACGGATAAACTGAAAAAAGGTGAAATAAAATGAAAAAAAAGAGAAAGAAATGAGCCAGATTTTAGTGTCAAAAAGGTATTATTTTACCTGTAGGAGCAACAAGACAGGTGTGTTGGTTGTCATCCACTACACACCTGAGTTGTTTTTCTTGGGTGTTGAGTATGAGGGTGTTGATGAAGGGGACAAAGAGACAGACAGACAGATAGACAGACAGATAGATAGAAAGATAGATAGATAAAGATAGATAGATAGATAAAGATAGATAGATAGATCGTCATATAAGTCTATGTTGATTCAGTATGTGTATAGACAATGCAGGTATATAAGCAATGCATCTAGACAGTACAGGTAAATAATGTATATAAAAAGTACAGGAAACAATGTATATAAACAGTACAGGAAACAATGTATATAAACAGTACAGGAAACAATGTATATAAACAGTACAGGAAACAATGTATATAAACAGTACAGGAAACAATGTATATAAACAGTACAGGAAACAATGTATATAAACAGTACAGGAAACAATGTATATAAACAGTACAGGAAACAATGTATATAAACAGTACAGGAAACAATGTATATAAACAGTACAGGAAACAATGTATATAAACAGTACAGGAAACAATGTATATAAACAGTGTATATAAACAGTACAGGAAACAATGTATATAAACAGTGCAGGAAACAATGTATATAAACAGTACAGGAAACAATGTATATAAACAGTACAGGAAACAATGTATATAAACAGTACAGGAAACAATGTATATAAACAGTACAGGAAACAATGTATATAAACAGTACAGGAAACAATGTATATAAACAGTACAGGAAACAATGTATATAAACAGTACAGGAAACAATGTATATAAACAGTACAGGAAACAATGTATATAAACAGTGCAGGAAACAATGTATGTAAACAGTGCAGGAAACAATGTATATAAACAGTACAGGAAACAATGTATATAAACAGTACAGGAAACAATGTATATAAACAGTACAGGAAACAATGTATATAAACAGTACAGGAAACAATGTATATAAACAGTACAGGAAACAATGTATATAAACAGTGTAGGAAACAATGTATATAAACAGTGCAGGAAACAATGTATATAAACAGTACAGGAAACAATGTATATAAACAGTGTGGGAAACAATGTATATAAACAGTACAGGAAACAATGTATATAAACAGTACAACAGTACAGGAAAATAAATGTATATAAACAGTACAGGAAACAATGTATATAAACAGTACAGGAAACAATGTATATAAACAGTACAGGAAACAATGTATATAAACAGTACAGGAAACAATGTATATAAACAGTACAGGAAACAATGTATATAAACAGTACAGGAAACAATGTATATAAACAGTACAGGAAACAATGTATATAAACAGTACAGGAAACAATGAATATAAACAGTACAGGAAACAATGTATATAAACAGTGCAGGAAACAATGTATATAAACAGTACAGGAAACAATGTATATAAACAGTACAGGAAACAATGTATATAAACAGTACAGGAAACAATGTATATAAACAGTGCAGGAAACAATGTATATAAACAGTGCAGGAAACAATGTATATAAACAGTACAGGAAACAATGTATATAAACAGTACAGGAAACAATGTATATAAACAGTGCAGGAAACAATGTATATAAACAGTACAGGAAACAATGTATATAAACAGTACAGGAAACAATGTATATAAACAGTACAGGAAACAATGTATATAAACAGTGCAGGAAACAATGTATATAAACAGTGCAGGAAACAATGTATATAAACAGTACAGGAAACAATGTATATAAACAGTACAGGAAACAATGTATATAAACAGTACAGGAAACAATGTATATAAACAGAAACAATGTATGTATATAAACAGTACAGGAAACAATGTATATAAACAGTACAGGAAACAATGTATATAAACAGTGCAGGAAACAATGTATATAAACAGTACAGGAAACAATGTATATAAACAGTACAGGAAACAATGTATATAAACAGTGCAGGAAACAATGTATATAAACAGTACAGGAAACAATGTATATAAACAGTACAGGAAACAATGTATATAAACAGTACAGGAAACAATGTATATAAACAGTACAGGAAACAATGTATATAAACAGTACAGGAAACAATGTATATAAACAGTACAGGAAACAATGTATATAAACAGTACAGGAAACAATGTATATAAACAGTACAGGAAACAATGTATATAAACAGTACAGGAAACAATGTATATAAACAGTACAGGAAACAATGTATATAAACAGTACAGGAAACAATGTATATAAACAGTACAGGAAACAATGTATATAAACAGTACAGGAAACAATGTATATAAACAGTACAGGAAACAATATATATAAACAGTGTAGGAAACAATGTATATAAACAGTACAGGAAACAATGTATATAAACAGTACAGGAAACAATGTATATAAACATTGTAATGCAGCGACTCAACCAAGGTTGGTCAACATATCCACCATATGTTTATTTTCAACTGGGTCACACAAACGATCACAACAGCCTTTGTTTACGACACACCTCAACGCATTTCTTCTCCTAATGTTACCTAAGAATTCTATGTAATATTGTTATCTCATGAATTACCTGAAGATTACACACACCAGTTTATTTCACTTGATAATAAGACTCCCTATTGCTACTGTGGAGGGTTAGGTTGGGTCAGGTTAGGTGAGGTTAACAAAACTTACCTGTACTAACAACTCATTAACTAACCTCAAAACTGAAAACAAATCACACACACACACACACACACACACACACACACACACACTAAAGACTCGTATCCAAGCTGGTGTAGCGTCTATGAAGAAACTCGTACATGTTTACCTATCAACTCAAACGTTATTATAAAAGTCGGTGCTGAAAATATCGCCAAACAGAAATAGCAAGTATAACATTGTGTTTATTATTGTTGGCAAATGTTTACCTGATATTATAACAAGAATTGGCAAACTGCAAATAATACTCCGGGCCAAAAAATACTCTGACAACAAAAACATTATTTATACTCTTCCATCGTGAAGTTTGACGTAGTTCGTTATAAGTCAGTTTTCGTTGTATTATTTATTTTCACAACGCTCATCATAACATTCCGAAATGGTATTTTATGTATTATGTACTTCGTTATATGTAATTTCACTTTACATTATTTGAAACGTTAATAAACCATTCTCACATTCTCAGTCACGTTTTTAGAATATTATGCACTTAGACACTTCGTTATAAATCATCATCTTTCGTAATATCTACCCCCCAAAAAAACATTACCTCGACGTATTAACCAACATTATACAATATTACACACTTCGCTATAAATCATTGCCTTTATAATATTTATTTAAAACATCACATTGGCGCACCTAGCAACACCCTCCATTACATTCCTCATTAAATAAAACTCACTATTATTTTATACAGCGGATATGATAACACATTAGTTGAGGGTAATAACAAGGCGGCAGGTACTCAGGTAAATAAGTTGGGACGAGATTAACTAGAGCTCTGTATGTGTTCTGTGCTGGCCAAGATTAGGTAACGGGTTAATGTCATTACAAATTATAATGAACAGGTTGAGTAGGGCTTTACCTTAATCTCGATTGTGTTATGTCGCCACCTGTACGATGCTGTGCTGTAACTATGTGGTTATTACTGTAGTTTACCTGTGATAAATGACTGTAACTTATCTGTCCAGAGTTATTGTTTTGATATAAATTACAGTACTGTACCTGTACTAAATTATAATCTACCTGTGATAAATTACTGCATTATACCTGTCCTAAATTATTATCTACCTGTAATAAACTACTGTAGTTTACCTGTCCTGATATTATTGTCTACCTGTGATAAATGACTATTCTAACGGTGATAAACGACTGTAACTTACCTGTGATTTTTCTCTCGTGTTTATACCATGTTGTTGAATAAACCTCCCGATCTGGTTACCTGTCACGCGAGTCGATGATCAACTCTCTGGGTACACAGGTGTGGCGGGCAGACCAAAGTCACCTGAGAATATACAACCAACTAATAACCTGGATTGTATTAAGGCAGTGAGGTATAGGTGAGAAGAAGGGAGAGAGTGAGGAGGGGGAGAGGTGAGGGGTAGGGGTGGGAAAGGTGAGGGGAAGGAGGGGATACAGGTACAGGTTCCTAGGGAGAGAGGGGATGGGGGAGGTGAGGGGATACAAAGTTCCTTGCACACGTTTTCCCTGACGAACACACTAGACAAGCTCACACAGTAAACACCTCCAGCTCACGCAGAGACATATCAAACAAGATGATCACATTATCCTTTAGATAAACTTGTGTGTGTGTATTACAGAGAGAGAGAGAGAGAGAGAGAGAGAGAGAGAGAGAGAGAGAGAGAGAGAGAGAGATAAAGAGAAAGAGTGAAATAAAAAAAAAGACTCAGGGCGTATATATTCGGCGACGAGTTTGCAATAATCTCGTCTTGGCGCGTGTTTGAGTAGTGCAAATGAAAGTATGAATTTTTAAATAAAAGCCGCCATGGCGCAGATGGAGTATTAGTGAGGAAACAAAGGGTGGCGCGCGCTGGAAGGACTGCCCCCCAAAATTCCCTGCCTGAGCTTACCGGCCCCTGTGGAACTTTGGGGAATATTTCTTGCACAAATATTACCCCCGCATGATTACTACCTCCCTCCCCTCCCCTCCCCCACCCCCCAACCACACCTCAACCTGACCTGACCTGACCTGACCTGACGCTTCAGATTATGTCATCCACGTCAATAATCTTACCTTTTATGATTCTCTTACAATATGGCGAGGGCGAGGTTTCAGTACGTCACTCACTGTTGGAAAAGTATTGCATTATGTGTTCTATATGTGTATTACTTATTGAAGATCTTTATTATTATTGTTTTGATCGATATTATCCCGTATTCGTTTTATGATTGGTCAGTAGCATGACTGGGCGGGGCATAATTACATAAAGTACAGCTCACACCAGCCAATCACAGTAGAGGAAATAAAGAGTCGATTTTCCCCCCAGTACGAGATGATATTATTATTGTTATTATTATTTATTACCTGTTACCTGGCCGACGTATAGTATCGTGTAGCAGACGTAACGCACCGCCCAAAATATCCCAGGAATACAAAAATAAATAAATGAATAAAAAATCACACATTATAATTCTCTCTCTCTTGTAACTTTTCCAAACGACAGTAAAATAAAAAGGACACGAGTGACTAATATAATTCTTCAGTTAACTCTCCTTTGTAAGCGTTTAAAACCTCTCTCGTGGTCTATTGTAATTAACGTAATTACATTTAACGTAGGACAACCACATTACAAACACGTAATTGGACTTTTCCCACTCAGCTATTGGTCAGGACAAATGTGTAAAATGAACACGGTGTAAGTCATCCAGTAGAGTTTAACTGTGTTGTGTCTGTCAATCTATAACGAAAAAGATGATGATGAATAAAAGTAATATTAATATCTGATGAATTACGATAACTTTTACGACGTGTGGAAAAAAAACGGCGAGTCTGTGTTGCCATAAATGAATTGCCCTAAATTAGTTGTCATAAGTGAGTTACCGTAAGTGACTGAGTTGCCATAAATGAGTTGCCATAAGCGATTAAGTTATAGTTTGCAACATAAATTAATCCATAATGCTTCTCTTTTATCGGTGAAAGAAAAGTGTTTGTTTCGTTGCTTCTAATGTAAAACAAATCATATGTAATAAAATAAAATATCGTTTTTTTATTTCCTCCATACTAAAAAAATAGCTCTTTTTATTTCCTTCATAAAAAAAATCAAAATCTATACAACACGCACCACTGTTTGCCATCTTGTTTTCATGACGTTACTATAGACGCATGAACCCTTACTATTTATTAACATCGATTCTAAATAAATTCGACGGTGGCTTGGGTTATAAAAGACCAGAGAAAATGAGAGGTTTAATGTGTAATATCAAAATAAAAAAAAATAACGAAGAGAAATAAGAGAAAACATTTTGTAGTATTGATTTCAAGTGCGTGTTATAGTGGAGAGTATTGGAACCTGTATCGGAGAGTGTGTCTATTGTCTTCAAGATTGCAATCGATGCTCTTTTGTTATTGTGTTGCTAAGTCATGTCATATATACCTAGACTTCTTCTCTGACCGACCAAGGAAGATCCTCCGTGAATGAATCTTTATTTCATTTCTTCAATATTATTTAGGATCACTATTTACTCGGGGTCTTAATGTTAAAAAAGAAGAAAACATTTTCTTTTAGCTGTTACGCCTCCCAATTGAAAAACAAAACGTATATATAATTTTCCCTATATCCCTATTTCTTCCTCCAATTTTCCCTATCTCCCTGTTTCTTCCTCCAATTTTCCCTATCTCCCCATTTCTTCCTCCAATTTTCCCTATCTCCCTGTTTCTTCCCACAAATTTCCCCCATCTCCCTGACCATTTGGGAGAAAGATAAAAAAGGCAATAAAAAGGGAAGAAGAAGAAAGAGTAGATGATAATGGTGAGATAAGCGTCATAAGAAGTTTAATACATCGTAAATTACTTGTTCTTAAAGAGTAAGTGAATATAATGTAGTGTTGAACAGTACAGTACAGCGTGTGTGTGTGTGTGTGTGTGTGTGTGTGTGTGTGTGTGTGTGTGTGTGTGTGTGTGGGAGAAAGATTGCAAATGTCTGTGATTGTAAATGTATGTATGTATGTATGTATGTACTGTATGTAGGTATGTATGTATGTACGTACGTATGTATCTGTGTACGCATCTGTATATACAGTACAGTACAAAAAAATTACTACTTTTGAACACACGAACACACACACACACACACACAACACAAGACAAAACAGTAATCGAGGGATATTAACAAACTTCCTTGCTGAGGGAAGCTACTGGCCAACGGTATGATAACTAACTAAATACCAAACTATCTAACTAAATAATCACCTAACTCATCACATAACTAATACTCATCTAACTCAATAACTAACTAACTTAATAATCACCTAACTTATCGCCAAATTAATTAACTAAACACCAAACTAAATTAATCACCGAACTAACTAAACGAATCACCTAACTAACTTAATAATCACCTAACTTATCACCAAACTAATCACCTAACTAACTAAATTAATCACCTAACTAACTAACTAACTAAACGAATCACCTAACTAACTAACCAACGCCTTAGAGTTGAGTGTTTCGCGATCACGTATCTATTTTTCCATTTGTTGACGCCGCCATAATGGATGCTCAAAACACAAAACAACATCGGTAGTGCTTCAGCCAATCAACGAATCTATTGTTTTTTTTTTATATTTCTTATATTTTTTAATTTTTTTTGGCGGGCAGTTTAAATTCTACCGACGTGGCCAGATATGAGACGATAAATTATATATATATATACTGTATATGTATTTATGAATGGTGTGTTTATATGTATTTTGGAATATATGTGGTTTTAAAGGAGCTATATATCCGTATGTTTGTATGTCTATTCGTAAGGTTACCTCGATGTCTTTTTAAAATATTTTTATGGCTACGTTAATTCTCCCAGATATTTAAAAGATGGAAGGATGGGAAAAACTAAAACCTATTCACACACACACACACACACACACACACACACACACACACACACACACACACACACACACACACACACAATTAACTTGGGATCACACTTGTACGCATCAGGTAATCACAACACAATGCAGGAACACCCTCAACCACTGTAAAATATTCACTACTATTTAATAGATGAACTTTCAAACCTTAAAAAAAAAATCATAAAAGAATCATATCAATTTTATTTAATGATTTAAATTATTTGAGTCATAATAATCATAATATAATTTTAAATGAAATATTATCTCAGTTATTTTACCCGTGAGTGCGTAAAGGATCACCTGAAGATTAGCCACCCCAAGTTTATTTCACCTGAAGATTAATCACCATAATGCTACAAGTGGGGGGATTAGGGTAGGGTGGGGTGGGGTTGGGTATGGTAGGGTGGGGTGGGGTGGGGTGGGGAGGGGTAGGGTGGGGTGGGGTAGGGTAGGGTAGGGTGGGGTAGGGTAGAGTAGAGTACTTGGGTAGTTTAGTTTAAATTAGGTTAGGTTTGTTTAGGCCAGGCTAAGTTTATTCAGGTTAGGTTAGGTTACGTTAAATCAGATTAGATTAGGTTAGGTTAGGTTTGTTTAAGCCAGGATAAGATAATTTAGGTTAGATTAGGTTTGACGGTGAAAAAAGCTAGGGGGTGACTAATCTTCAGGTCATATTCAAACAGTAATTATACATCTTTGAGTCTTCAGGTAGAGTGAAAGACTGTGATAGGATCCTTGTGTGTACATCTGTTACCCCGGCCTCACACGCACCGTCTACCTGAACCATAATTCTTACCTGGGAAGTAATGTAGTCTCTTTATATATACGCTGTTGATGCCCCCCCCTCTCCCCACCTACCACCATTACCACTGCCTATCACCACTACCTACCACTATTACTACTCGCCATCTACCTGGTCTTCCTCCCTAAATGCCACACAACGTAAACACCTAGAAAAAGTGCAAAAGAGGGCATGCAAGATTATTCTCTCCCCTTCCTACTCCACATATCAAGAAGTGCTCAACACACTGACCCTTTCGACTCTCACTGACCATCACCACTACCTCATTTGCAAATTTGGTAAGAAGCTTCTGCACCATCCTCGACACCGGCTCCTACTGCCACCTGAAATCCCTAGCCCGAGAATTGCTGTTCGACACCACAACCGCATCCAGCCCATACGTTCACGAACTGATCGCTATAAGAACAGCCCAGTCCCAACCATTGTAAAAATTATCAATAACTTGTAATAAACCAGTGTATTCACTCCCAGTAAATACTACTTCTTGCACTGTCACTATGTTGAAATGCACTGTAGTTTGAGCTTTTCCTCATCTAGTTATTATATATCTTATTTGTATCACTTATGTTACTTGTATATTATTTGTAATTCGAAACCCATTCCCCAAATATGTAACCGTATATTTTCAGCCTTCTGGCAGCCAAGCTCTTTCAATAAACCGTTAATTATTATTATTATTATTATTATTATTATTATTACCACTATTACTACTCACCAACACCATCAACCACCACCACCACGGTCTGGCGCGTACACCACCAGCTGTTGTCTTACTGGGTACACTCGTCGCTACTGACACACACACACACACACACACACACACACACTTTTAACACTAACAACTGCACTATAAAAATGAAGTACGTGTGTTAAGACTTAAATTCAAGATATGTTAATTACTAATAACACAGGTACACGCCGCAACACATGGAGATACAGCGAGTTTGTTTGTGTATGACGTTACATGTGTAGGTTAGGTTAAGTCAGGTTAGGGTAGGTTAAGTCAGGTTAGGTTAAGTCAGGTTAGGGTAGGTTAAGTCAGGTTAGGTTAAGTCAGGGTAGGGTAGGTTTAGTCAGGTTAGGGTAGGTTAAGTCAGGTTGGGGTAGGTTAAGTCAAGTTAGGGTAGGTTATGTCAAGTTAGGGTAGGTTAAGTCAGGTTAGGGTAGGTTAAGTCAGGTTAGGGTAGGTTATGTCAAGTTAGGGTAGGTTAAGTCAGGTTAGGGTAGGTTAAGTCAGGTTAGGGTAGGTTAAGTCAGGTTAGGGTAGGTTAAGTCAGGTTAGGGTAGACTAGGTTACGTTACGTTAGGTTAAGTTAGGTTAGGCCAGGTTAGGTTAGGTTAGCCCCAAGTGGTTATTAACGCGGGGTGAAAGTACCGTCCTCTTGCTACCGTCCACCTGCGGTATATACTGTAGCTTCTCGGTGAAAGTTGTCTCGTCTTCCTCTCTCGTTGGTGTCCACTCTTTCCTAATATGCTTGGACGAAACCTAATCCGGACGAAATGCGGTTTGGACGAAATATCAGCCAAAAGAATTATCACCCGAACGAAATATCACCCGAACGAAATATCACCCGGACGAATTATCACCCGGACGAATTATCAGCCGGCCGAAATACCACTTGTCAATCTCTATCTAGGTCAACTCAACGCAAAAAATGCTACGATAAAGGTTGTAAAGGTCCGTCTAGTGCAAATGTCATTAAGTCTACGTTAGGTTAGGTTAGGTTTAGGTTACGTTAGGTTAGGTTAGGTTAGGTTACGTTAGGTTAGGTTGAATAATAGTTCATCTAACATCAAAAACATCCTCAACATTCTTACCTAACACCATTACACCATCTCCTTCTAGTTCAACTTAACTATGGTGTCACACTATAGGTCGGCACCATAACCCTCCTACTGGCCTCGTCTTGGTGACAGTGATGGTGCTCTAAGAGTCGTATAAGGCCACTGTGCTCCACTATTATGAGTCACTAGTCATGCCACTCTTCAACACCACCATCAGGCCACTCACATATAATAGTGCAAATGACCTTAACTCTGTGTACGTCAAAAGTGTAACCAAACCAGGAAAAACTAGTCGCCCACACGCACACACACACACACTCTACTACACCACGACCTATCTTGATGAAAGTTACCAGTCATGCAACTATTTGGCACTGTACGATTGTGGCACTGTTAGACGGCATTCACTAGCATGGTGACACTCATGTTACTCCCTGACACTCGGCAGTTAATGGTGAGTGTGTACCGGTGACCGACTACACTCGTGAACAAAACCACAATATTTACCTCGGGAAAATTACTCATTAAGTCACTCGTCTCTTGTCAGGCCTCGAGTGTGTTGGTTCGAGTGAGACGCACCCTAAAGTACCGTTAAAGTGTGTGTGTGTGGTCGGCCTTGTGATTTAGCTGGGAGTGTCGTGTCTAATTTTAACATGATCCTTATGTTGTGAAAGTGACGACCACCACCACCATCACGTGACGGCGAGAAAGAGGTCCCCTGTTTCCCTCCCTTCTTCCCTCACGCCTCCTCCTTCACCTTCCTTCCCTATCCCCTTTCTCCCTCCCTCACCTTCTCCCTTCCCCACTTTCTCCCTTCCTCACCTTCCTTCCTCACTTTCTCCCTCCCTCACCTTCTCCCTTCCCCACTTTCTCCCTCCATCACCTTCTTCCTTCACCACTTTCTCCCTTCCTCACCTTCTCCCTTCCTCACCTTCTCCCTTCCTCACTTTCTCCCTCCTACCCCACCCCTTACCTCCCCCCCCCCTCCTTCTTACTGCCCAGGCATCACAAGTACTTACTGCCTGCTATGCCAACTTGCCGAGTCATGGTACTGTCAGACAGTAGGGAGGAAGTGGTGCTTCTGATGTGTGCGTGAGGACGACTGTACTGACCGAGGGAGGGAGGGCGGGAGGGAGGAGAGAAGAGGAAGGGGGAGGGAAAGAGGAGAGGAAGGGAGGGAAAGTGGAAGGACGAAGAGGAAAGGGTGCAGTGCAAGGGAGAGGGGTGAGGAGTGTGGAAAGGGTGGGAGGGGTGGAGGATGGGAGGAGGGTGAGAGGGGGTGGAAGTTGGGTAAGGAGGAGGAAGGAGGGAGGGAGGAGAGGGGGTGGAGGAGGGAGGGAGGAGGGGTGAGGGGTGGAGGAAGGAGGGAGGGAGGAGAGGGGTGGAGGAGGGAGGGAGGAGAGGGGGTGGAGGAAGAGGGAGGAGGAGAGGGGTGAGGTGGTGGAGGAGGAGGGAGGGAGGAGAGGGGTGAGGGGTGGAGGAGAGGGAGGAGGGAGGGGTGAGGGGTGGAGGAGGAGGGAGGGAGGAGAGGGGTGAGGGGTGGAGGGAGGAGGGAGATAGCATTTGCATAGCCACTTCCTGAGTTCCTGCCTATGTTCTGGGTTATAATTGTGGTCGCAGGGGGTGTGAGTGGGGAGGGGGTGGAGTGGGGAGGGGGTGAGGGGGAGGTGGTGAGTGGGGGGAGGGGTGAGGGAGGGGTGAGTGGGGGAGGGGCAGGAGTGGGGAGGGGTGGAGTGGGGGGAGGTGGAGGGGGAGGGAGGTGTGGAGTGGGGGGAGGGAGGTGAGTGGGGGGAGGAGGTATGGGGGAGGGGGTGAGTGGGGGAGGGGTGGAGTGGGGGAGGGGTGAGTGGGGGGAGGGGGTGGGAGTGGGGGGAGGGAGGTGGAGTGGGGAGGAGAGGAGGGGGTGAGGGAGGAGAGGGGAGGGGGTGACAAGTGAAAGAGGGGAGTAAGTGTGAGATGGAGTAAGAGTATAAGTGTGTGTGTGTGTGAGAGAGAGAGAGAGAGAGAGAGAGAGAGAGAGAGAGAGAGAGAGAGAGAGAGAGAGAGAGATAATACATATACTGTATGTGTATGTGTGTGTGCCAAACAAGTGCTTTAAGAATTGAATTTTAAATTTAGCTCCAGGGTGAGTCTAGTTTATCGTGCACACCCCCCATACTCATCCAGTGAGCTACAGCGCCACGGATTACAGAGCACAGGTCACGAAGGTCTGTATCATGCCCCCGGTGGTCAGGATCTTGTATTACAGAGTGTTTTCAATACATAGTGTGTGTGTGTGTGTGAGAGAAAACCTTTGCATAGTGTTTGATTTATACACCAGGTGAAATATATGAATACAAACTGCAGGTATCAGGTATCTTTTCATCATTAATAAAGTGTCCAGGTATCGCATTCATGGTATTTTTTGGATCTGTCGTAAAAAAAAAAAAAGTTGTGTTTTACCATAATCTAAGACAGTGTTGTTGTGTGTGGCTGTATGTCTGACTGTGTGGCTGTATGTCTGACTGTGTGGCTGTATGTCTGACTGTGTGGCTGTATGTCTGACTGTGTGGCTGTATGTCTGACTGTGTGGCTGTATGTCTGACTGTGTGGCTGTATGTCTGACTGTGTGGCTGTATGTCTGACTTGTGTGGCTGTATGTCTGACTGTGTGGCTGTATGTCTGACTGTGTGGCTGTATGTCTGGCTGCGTGGCTGTATGTCTGACTGTGTGGCTGTATATGTCTGGCTGTGGCTGTATGCCTGGCTGCGGCTGTATGCCCGCTGTGTGGTTGTATGTCTGGCTGCGTGGCTGTATGCGTCTGACTGTGTGGCTGTATGCCTGGCTGTGTGGCTGTATGTCTGACTGTGGTTGTATGTCTGGCTGCGTGGCTGTATGTCTGGCTGTGTGGCTGTATGTCTGGCTGTGTGGCTGTATGTCTGACTGTGGCTGTATGTCTGGCTGCGTGGTTTATATAATGTCTTATGTGTTGTTTACGTCTGCATGATGGTCGCTGTCAGAGGTAGTTGTCTTAGTCTAGCTGTAATAACGTGTGTGTGTGTGTGTGTGTGAGAGGGAGGAGGGAGGGAGAGAGTGAGGGACTATGTGTTGAGGAGGTGAGGGAGAGATACAGGAGGGGTGAGACTTTGTATTTAGAGGGGAGGGAGGGAGGGAGGAGGTGCAAGGAGGGAGGGAGGGAGGTGAGGAGGAGGAGGGAGAGGTGAGGGAGGGAGGGAGGGAGGGAGGGAGGAGGAGGAGGGAGGTGAGGGGGGAGAGGTGAGGGAGGGAGGAGAGGTGAGGAGGGAGAGGGAGGGAGGAAGGAGAGGAGGGAGGAGGAGAGGTAAGGGAGGGAAAGAGGGAGGGAGGGAGGGGTGAGGAGGAGGGGTGAGGAGGCTGGTGCCCCGTGTCACCAACATTTTTCTCCACCATTAGGTATGTTGACATTTTACGACACTTGAAAGCCACACAAATCATTTCCATAAAAAGTACATTTTAAACAGTTAGCCAATAATTATATAGTCGTGTGGACACATTCAGAGGGCAAAGAATTGTGTAAAATGATTTGTTGAACAATTTATTATGCGGGGGGGGGAGAGAAGGGGGGAAGGGGGGATGAGGGGGGAGGGGGGCCTGACCTATACTCGGTAATGGTTGTTGGAACATCCTGACGTAATGTTTTCATATCATATACATACATACATAGTTACATGTCGAGCTTACATATTAGTATACATAAAAATATATATTTACTCACAGATAACAAGCAAAGGCAAACCGCACGCACGCACGCGCACACACACACATACACAGTGATCCAGGTGGCATCCTCTTACTGTTGTTGTACCCAATACCCGCCCGTACTGACCTGACTAATAATGTTGTTTTCGCTCGTGAGGGATCTATGAGCTGACAGAAAAGTCGCTGTGCACCTCTGACCATTCCTAATATTTACACCTGTACTGTTGATCATTACAGGTACATAGGGACGTTTCGTTAACCTTATTTTTTACTCCTCAAAGATTTCATCCTTAATATATCCCAGTACTAATAGATCCCCTAACCTAACCTAACCTAACCTGACCTGACCCAACCTAATCATTCCAACACTCACCTAACTTAACCTGACCCAACCTAACCTGACCCAACCTAATCATTCCAACACTCACCTAACCTAACCTGACCCAACCTAATCATTCTAACACTCACCTAACTTAACCTGACCCAACCTAATCATTCCAACACTCACCTAACTTAACCTGACCCAACCTAATCATTCTAACACTCACCTAACCTAACCTGACCCAACCTAAATCATTCCAACACTCACCTAACTTAACCTGACCCAACCTAATCATTCTAACACTCACCTAACTTAAACTACCCTCAACCTAAACTTACCAAAACCCCACCCAGACAGGTTAAGGTGTTTAATCATCAGGTGAAATAAGCTAGGGGTGGTGCTACTCTTCAGGTGATCAATAAAACATAATCGATCATCTAATAAATAATCTCAATAACACTCAAATCTTCACTATATATATGGAGGGGGTCAAGGCAAAACAGTCAGTAAGTGGGAGTGACTGGTGTGGAGTGGACGTCTGTTAGATATTTACACTGACTGGCTTGCCTTTTGAGCCAGTCTGATTCTTGTTTAAATATTGAGATAAAACCCGAAGACACCGCCCCTCTCTCCTCCAACACGTTCCCTCACTATCAAAAGAAAGTATTTTTATAAGGAATTGTTTATTTTATTTATTTATTTATTTATTTATTTTATTTATTTATTTATTATTATTTTGGGGAGGGGGGTGAGGAGGAGGGGTGGAAGGGGGAGGTGGGGGGAGGGGGGGGGGAGGAGGAGAGGTGGGGAAGGGGAGGGGTGGGAGGGGGGTGGGGGGCATGGGGGCTTTATAAGTAACAAAAATCTGGTTTAGATACAGAAATAAATGTTTATAATTTTAAGATTTAATAGATCCTTAAGTAGGTATTTTTGGTGATGGAAATCGGTCAAGATATTTATTATCGTAGTATTAATAAATATTCATGTGAGATGGAGCTCTAACAGTTAACTTATCTCTATCAAAGGACCACCCTCCCCAAAGCTCCCTGCCGCACCCAGCTCTTGTAATTTAATGTATCACGCCAACATGTGAAATAAGCACAACACATAATATTTGCGTTAGATTGGGTATCAAGTGCCTGGCTGTAACGTCTGGCAGCGAGGTCTGACTGGCGGCGTCTGGTTTGTCCTGTTGCTGTTCTCGCGCTGCAAATGTTCAAACGTTGACTACATTGTTGCTAAGAGACAATAGACATCGTTCTATTTTGAGATTAAGACGATTTTTAGGTGTTTTGGGGGGGCAGTATTCTCGCAAAATCTTACATAATATATAATCCTTCAAAACCTCCCAAAACAAACACACGTAGGAAACATCAAGACTGTGGTAGTTGTGGTTCCGCTGTGTCGCTCCCAACTACCGCTATAATCGTCGACTACGTACGCTATTATTTGCTGCATTTTTACCCACTAACAAATTGGCATAAAATAGCCACATCTACATATTAAACAGTATCATCCAGCTGTGATAGTCCGTCTTAGTCTCTCATAACTTCTGGTCGACTGTTTGAATAAAAGACCATTTCCGGTTCTTTTACCCCCAGTCCGATGGATCATGGTTTATCGAGTCAACTTTATCCGTGTGTCTCTGTCAGTGTAACAAAAAACAAGACTAATTTAATACTTGGGTGAAATATTGGTTAAAAAAAATAAGATAATGCAAGAAATAAGGTAATAATATCGAGGTCATAGGTCAATCATTAAGGTCATAGGCCAAAACTTAAGGTCATAGGTCAAACATAAGGCTAAGTAAAAAATTATGGTCGTAGATACAACAAATAAGATCCGAGGTAAAAAATAAAGTTCATAGGTCATAGATAAAGGTCACAGATAAAGGTCATAGATAAACAGAGGACCCAACACCGGCAGCTTTTATATGGAAGCTTAAGATGATGTTTACCAAGACACGAGATACACTTAGTCTTTAATTCAGTAACAGATCAAAGCTTAAGGTCACAGCTTGGCCTTACACACACTGGTCAGGGAGGGCCTTTGTGTTCTTAAGTGCTCAATTTACATAGTGTTTTCTTCTCTTTTTATTGTGTTTGTCCTTTTGTGTTAGTTCTTGTTATATTTGAAGGGATTAGTTGAAGATTAGAACCACAGTTTATTGTACCTGATGATTAAACACCCTAATGATACCTGGGTAATTAGGTTAGTATTAAGGTGTGTTGAATTAGGTTAGGTTAGGTTAACATTTAGTTAGGTTAGGTTACTGTCATCTCAGGAATCAAGACCTAGGAGCCTCTATGTAATCGGATGATACATTGTCTATGGGTAAGGCTCTTTATTTTTGAACTCTAGCCTGCCTAGCAGCCTGGTTGGAGTATGGCATAAACACATTACTCCTAAGGACTTAAGAAATAATTCCACATTAACTGTTTAAACATCCATCAAGGTCAACATTATATATCATGTGAGTGTTTACCACCAGTGTCGGCTTGGCGTTAGTGGAGTCAAGATTCTTTTAACGGTGTCACGGTCTACATCCTTTCTTACAAGCCATCACCTAGAGGAACCTAGTTTGTTTACAGGTTAAGGAATGATGAGTTATGTCAATATGGTCTATAAGTTAAGGTGAATGACCAAGGAGAGATTTTGTATATAGCCTTGAGGACATGGTGAGATAAGATCTGTCCAATATGGCTGGTGGATAACGTTCCCTCGAGCATGGGTGAATCTTCTCTTTAAGGGGAGACTCTCATGCAGTTTAGGAGACTTACGATAGTTTAGGCTATTTTTCTTTTATCTGTGTGTGTGTGTGTGTGTAATGTATGGCAATAATAATAATAATAATAATAATAATAATAATAATAATAATAATAATAATAATAAACAGGAAAAAATATAAGAACATATGCAAGAGAAACAATGCATCCAAACACAACAGCAACAACACCAACAGCAACAACACAACCCAACAACACAACACAACACAACAACACAACACCCAACCCAACACAACACAACAACAACACAACCCAACACAACACAACAGCAACAACACAACACAACAGCAACAACAACACACAACACAACAACAACACAACAACACAACACACAGCACAACAACACAACAACACAACACAGCAACAACACAACCCAACACACAACAACCACACCCAACACAACACAACAGCAACAACAACCCAACACAACACAACAGCAACAACACAACCCAACAACACAACACAACGCAACAACTAACAACACAACACAACAGCAACAACACAACACAACACAACAGCAACAACACAACACAACAACACCAACACAACACATCACCACACAGAGCAACAGAAACCTATCAACACAAAACACCACATACTTATACAAACAACACAACACAACAGCAAATAAACAAAAACCCCAAATGACAACACAAACAACAACAACAAATACACCACAACACAACCCAACACAACACACAAACAGCAACAACACAAACCAGTCAGCAACAACACGTAAAATCCAACACAACACAAACAGCAAACAACACAACCCAACACAACACAACAGCAACAACACAACCCAACACAACACAACAGCAACAACACAACCCAACATCAACAAGAAACCTAAACAGCAAAATAAATAATACCACAACACAACACAAATGGAACACACCCAACACAACACAACAGCAACAACACAACACACAGCAAATAAATACAACCCAACAGTAAATAAATAACACACACAAACAGCAACAACACAACCCAAACACAACCCAACACAACACAACAGCAACAACAACCTAACAGCAACACAAATCAAACATAACAGCAAATAAATACAACCCAACAGCAACACAACCCAACACAACACAACAGCAACAACACAACCAACAAGAAAAACCCAAACAGCAAACAACAAAACCCAACACAACACAACAGCAAATAAATACAACCCAACAGCAACAACAAAACCCAACACAACACAACAACAGCAAACAAACACAACCCAACCCAACACAACAGCAACAACACAACCGCAACAACACAACACAACAGCAAACAACACAACCCAACAGCAAACAACATAACAGCAACAACACAACACAAACAACACAACACAACAGCAAATAACACAACCCAACAGCAAATAAATACAACAGCAAATAACACAACCCAAACCAAACACAACAACAACACAACCACAACACAACAGCAAATAACATAAACTCTAAATAGCAACAACACAACAGCAACAACACAACACAACACAACACAACAGCAACACACACATCAACACACACAACAGCAACAGAAACCTATCAAAGTTGTTAAGATGATACAAACAAGTGTGGTGAAGACACAGACACATAAAGTAGAGAGAAGACATAAGGGACAAAGGTGTGGTAACACACAGACACACAGCAGAGAGAAGACATATGGACAAGTGTGGTGGAAGACACAGACACACACAGTAGAGAGAAGATATGGACAAAGTGTGGTGGAAGACAACAGACAATAGGAAGACAGGGACAAAGTGTGGTGGAAGGACACAGGACACAGCAGAGAGAAGACATATGGACAAAGGCAAGGACACAGATTAATACAGCAGAGAGAAGACATATGGACAAAAGTGGTGAAGATAATAGACACACAGCAGAGAGAAGACATATGGACAAAGTGGTGAAGACAGACACACAGCAGAGAGAAGACATATGAATAAAGTGTGGTGAAGACAATAGACACACAACAGAGAGAAGCATTATAAGGGACAAAGCAGAAGACACAGATGTACAGCAGAGAGAAGACATCTGGACAAAGTGGTGAAGACAATAGACACACAACAGAGAGACGACATATGGACAAAGTGTAGCCATACACAGCAGAGAGAGAAGACATATGGACAAAGTGTGGTGAAGACACAGACACACAACAGAGAGAAGACATCTGGACAAAGTGTGGTGAAGACAATAGACACACAACAGAGAGAAGACATCTGGACAAAGTGTGGTGAAGACAATAGACACACAACAGAGAGAAGACATATGGACAAAGTGTGGTGAAGACAATAGACACACAACAGAGAGAAGACATATGGACAAAGTGTGGTGAAGACAATAGACACAAACAGAGAGAAGACATATGGACAAAGTGTGGTGAAGACAATAGACACACAAATAGAGAGAAGACATATGGACAAAGTGTGGTGAAGACAATAGACACACAGCAGAGAGAAGACATGGGACAAAAGTGTGGTGAAGACACAGACACACAGCAGAGAGAAGACATATGGACAAAGTGTGGTGAAGACACACAACAGAGAGAATATATGGACAAAGTGTGGTGAAGCACAACAGACACACAACAGAGAGAAGACATCTGACAAAGTGTGGTGAAGACACAGACACACAGCAGAGAGAAGACATATGGACAAAGTGTGGTGAAGACAATAGGACATTAGCAGCAGAGAGAAGACATATGGACAAAGTGGTGAAGACAACAGACACACAGCAGAGATAGGTAAAGCATATATGGACAAAGGCAGGAAGACAATAGGGATACAGCAGAGAGAAGACATATGGACAAAGGTGGTGAAGACAATAGACACACAGCAGAGAGAAGACATATGGACAAAGTGTGTGCAGGAAGACAATAGATTACTAATAGCAGAGAGAAGACATCTGACAAAGTGTGGTGGAAGACACAGACACACGCAGAGAGAGAGAAGACATATGGACAAAGTGTGGGTGAAGACACAGACACAACAGAGAGAAGATATATGACAAAAGTGTGGTGAAGACAATAGACACACAACAGAGAGAAATATTATATGGACAAAGTGTGGTGAAGACAATAGACACACAACAGAGAGAAATATTGATATGGACAAAGTGTGGGTAAAGACAATAGACACACAACAGAGAGAAGACATCTGGACAAAAGTGTGGTGAAGACAATAGACACACAACAGAGAGAAAGACATATGGACAAAGTGTGGTGGAAGACAATAGACACACAGCAGAGAGAAGACATATGGACAAGTGAAGAGAATAGACACACACAGAGAGAAGACATATGGGACAAAGTGTGGTGAAGACAATAGACAATAACAGAGAGAGACATTATATAGACAAAGTGTAGGAAGACACAGACACACAACAGAAGACATATGGACAAAGTGTGGTGAAGACACAGACACACAACAGAGAGAAGACATATGGACAAAGTGTGGTGAAGACAATAGACACACAACAGAGAGAAGACATCTGGACAATAGACAAGAAGACATTATTAAACATGATTACAAGGAAGAAAATGAACACACTCACTTCAGGTCATTATGAAGGCGTGTTGTATGTAATAGATTGTTGAGTCACTGTAGCCGCTTGTATCCCTAAAGTGAAGCTTGGGCCAGTAGTGTGTGTGTGTGTGTGTGTGTGTGTGTGTGTGTGTGTGTGTGTGTGTGTGACCTGTGTGTGTGTGAGAGAGAGAGAGAGAGAGAGAGAGAGAGAGAGAGAGAGAGAGAGAGAGAGAGAGAGAGAGAGAGAGATAGAAGAATAAATAGCACCAAAAATGGACAGAAGTCAACAGGTTAAGACAGAAAAAAGGACATCAAGCCGCCAGGAAGGACAGGAGTTAGGTAAGACAGGTGAGAGTCGTCGCCACCTATCACACACATCCGCTAATTAAACCTCTCATCTCCCCCGACAGGTTAAGTTGAATGAGGATGTTCCAAGAATTCTCACCGACGTCTGAGTTAAAGATCACCTGAAGATTAACCTCCCCAAGTTTATTTTACCTTAAGTTTTACTTGATCTAACCTAACCTAACCTAAATTAACCTAATCTAAACTATCCACTACTAGCAAACACACAAACACACACACACACACACACACACACAGATATACATATACATGAAACATACGTACCCAGACACACCTAACAAAAAAACACGCAAGCACACATATACATAAAAAACAAACACACACAAACACAGAAACTACCAATCCGGGTGACAAAAATAGAATAATTGACAAGAATGGAGTTGACATGACCAAAGATGACATGACCAATACGCGGGCCAGTGACAGAAAACTTTTGTCGTACGTCAAGTGTAACAAGATACTCCAGCTGCTGTGTCTTATACGAGGATGACCTTTGGATGTGACCTTGACGTTGTATCAATAGAGACGAGAACATAAAGGTAACCTTAATATGACCTCTTGCGTGTTTGGTCTGCTGTCCCCCTAACCTAACCTAACCTAATATGACCTCTGCGTGTTTGGTCTGCTAACCCTCTAACCTAACCTAACCCATTATGACCTTGTGTGTGTTCGGTCTGTTGCCTCTAACCTAACCTAACCTAATATGACTCTTTGCGTGTTTGGTCTGCTGTCCCTCTAACCTAACCTAACCTATGACCTTCTTGCGTGTTTGGTCTGCTGTCCTCTAACCTAACCTTAACCTAACATGACCTTCTGCGTTTGGTCTGGTTGTCCCTCTAACCTAACCTAACCTAATATGACTCCTTGCGTGTTTGGTCTGCTGTCCCTCTAACCTAACCTAACCTAATATGACCTCTTGCGTGTTTGGTCTGCTGTCCCTCTAACCTAACCTAACCTAACATGACCTCTTTGCGTAAGCCACCATTGTCCTCTTAACCCAATCCTTAACCTAACATGACCTCTTGCGTGTTCGGTCTGCTGTCCCTCTAACCTAACCTAACCTAATATGACCTTGCGTGTTTGGTCTGCTGTCCCTCTAACCTAACCTAACCTAATATGACCTCATAAGTATTTGGTCTGCTGTCCCTCTAACCCAACCTAACCTAACATGATCTTCTTGCGTATGTTTGGTCTCTGTTGTCCTCTAACCTAACCTAACCTAACATGACCCTCTTGCGCTTGGTCTGCTGTCCCTCTAACCCAACCTAACCTAATATGACCTCTTGCGTGTTTGGTCTGCTGTCCCTCTAACCTAACCTAACCTAACATGACCTCTTGCGTGTTTGGTCTGCTGTCCCTCTAACCCAACTCTAACCTAATATGACCTCTTGCGTTTGGTCTGCTGTCCCTCTAACCTAACCTAACCAACATGACCTCTTATGTGTTTGGTCTGTTGTCCCTCTAACCCAACCTAACCTAACATGACTTTATGTGTTCGGTCTGTTGTCCCTCTAACCTAACCTAACCTAATATGACCCTTCTTGCGTGTTTGGTCTGCTGTCCCTCTAACCCAACTCCAACCTAATATGGTCTCTCTTGCGTGTTTGGTCTGCTGTCCCTCTAACCTAACCCAACCTAACATGACCTCTGCGTGTTTGGTCTGCTGGGTCCTCTAACCCAACCTAACCTAACATGACCCTCTTGCGTGTTCGGTCTGCTGTCCCTCTAACCCAACCTAATCCACAGACCTCTTTAGTGTGTTTATCTGCTGTCCCAACCTAACCTAACCTAACATGACCTCTCATGTGTTTGGTCTGGCTGTCCCTCTAACTCAACCTAATCCCAACAGACCTCTTTAGTACTGGTCTGCTGTCCTCTAACCTAACCTAACCCCATTATGCCTCTTGCGTGTTTGGTCTGTCTGCTGTCCCTCTAACCTAACCTAACCTACAGTGACCTCTTGCGTGTTCGGTCTGCTGTCCCCTAACCTAACCTAACCCATTATGACCTCTTTATGGTTTGGTCTGTTGTCCTCTTAACCTAACCTAACCTAATATGACCTCTTATGGTTTGGTCTGCTGTCCTCTAACTCAATCCTAACCTAATATGACCCTTGCGTGTTTGGTCTGCTGGTCCTCTAACCTAACCTAACCTAATATGACCTCTTGCGTGTTCATTCAAGGTCCCCTAACCTAACCTAACCTAATATGACCTTCTTGCGTGTTCGGTCTGCTGTCCCCTAACCTAACCTAACCTAATATGATTCCCTCTGCGTGTTCGGTCTGCTGTCCCCAACCTAACCTAACCTAATATGACCTCTTGGCGGTCCATGTCCCCTAACTCAACCTAACCTAATATGACCTTGCGTGTTTGGTCTGCTGTCCCTCTAACCTAACCTTAACCTAATATGACCTCTTATGTGTTCGCTGGTCTGCTGTCCCCTAACCTAACCTAACCTAATATGACCTCTTGCGTGTCGGGTCTGCTGTCCCTCTAACCTAACCTAACCTAATATGACCTCATGGTTTATATTCGGGGTTGTCCTCTAACCCAAACCTAACCTAATATGACCTCTTGCGTTTGGTCTGTCCCTCTACCCAACTCCCAACCTAATATGACCTCTGCGGTTTGGTCTGTTGTCCCCTAACCTAACCTAACCTAATATGACCTCTGCGTGTTTGGTCTGCTGTCCCCTAACCTAACCTAACCTAATATGACCCTTGCGTGTTTGGTCTGCTGTCCCCTAACCTAACCCAACCTAATATGATCTTCATGGTTTGGTCTGCTGTCCCCCCAACCCAACCTAAACCTAATATGACCTTCTGTTTGGTCTGCTGTCCCTCTAACTCAACCTAACCTAATAGACTTTCTTGCGTGTTTGGTCTGGTTGTCCCCCTAACCTAACTCTAATATGACCTCTATGCGGTTTGGTCTGTGCTGTCCCTAACCTAACCTAACCCTATATGACCTCTTGCGTGTTTTGGTCTCTGTCCCTCTAACCTAACCTAACCTAATATGACCTCTTGCGTGTTTGGTCTGCTGTCCCTCTAACCTAACCTAACCTAATATGACCTCTTGCGTGTTTGGTCTGCTGTCCCTCCTAACCTAACCTAACCTAATATGACCTCTTGCGTGTTTGGTCTGCTGTCCTCTAACCTACCCTAACCTAATATGACCTCTTGCGTGTTTGGTCTGCTGTCCCTCTAACCTAACCTAACCTAATATGACCTCTTGCGTGTTTGGTCTGCTGTCCCTCCTAACCTAACCTAACCTAATATGACCTCTTCGTGTTTGGTCTGCTCCCCTAACCTAACCTAACCTAATAGCCTCTTGCGTGTTTGGTCTGCTGTCCTCTAACCTAACCTAACTAATATGACCTCTTGCGTGTTTGTCTCTCCTAACCACCTCGTGTTTGGTCTGCTGTCCCTCTAACCTAACCTAACCTAATGACCTCTTGCGTGTTTGGTCTGCTGTCCCTCTAACCTAACCTAACCTAATATGACCTCTTGCGGTTTGGTCTGCTGTCCTCTAACCTAACCTAACCTAATATGACCTCTTCTGTGTTTGGTCTGCTGTCCCCCTAACCTAACCTAACCTAATATGACCTCTTGCGTGTTTGGTCTGCTGTCCCTCTAACCTAACCCAACCTAATATGACCTCTGGTTTGGTCTGCTGTCCCTAACCTAACCAATATACCTCTTGCGTGTTTGGTCTGCTGTCCCTCTAACCTAACCTAACCTAATATGACTCTCATGTGTTTTGGTCTGCTGTCCCTCTAACCTAACCTAACCTAATATGACCTCTTGCGTGTTTGGTCTGCTGTCCCTCTAACCTAACCTAACCTAATATGACCTCTTGTTTGGTCTGCTGTCCCTCTAACCCAACCTAACCTAATATGACCTCTTGCGTGTTTGGTCTGCTGTCCCTCTAACCTAACCTAACCTAATATGACCTCTTGCGTGTTTGGTCTGCTGTCCCCTAACCTAACCTAACCTAATATGACCTCTTGTGTTTGGTCTGCTGTCCCTCTAACCTAACCTAACCTAATATGACCTCTTGCGTGTTTGGTCTGCTGTCAACCACAACATATGACCTCTGGTTTGGTCTGCTGTCCCCCTAACCTAACCTAACCTAATATGATCTTTGCGTGTTTGGTCTGCTGTCCCTCTAACCTAACCTAACCTAATATGAGACCCTTGCTGTTTGGTCTGCTGTCCCCTAACCTAATCCTAACCTAATATGACCTCTTGGTTTGGTCTGCTGTCCCTCTAACCTAACCTAACCTAATATGACCTTTGCGTGTTTGGTCTGCTGTCCTCTAACCAACCCAACCTAATATGACTCTTGGTGTTTGGTCTGCTGTCCCTCTAACCAACCCCCTAACCTAATATGACCTCTTGCGTGTTTTGTCCCCAACTCTCTGTTTGGTCTGCTGTCCCCTAACCTAACCTAACCTAATATGACCTCTTGTGTTTGGTCTGCTGTCCTCTAACCTAACCTAACCATTAGACCTCTTGCGTTTGGTCTGCTGTCCCCCTAACCTAACCTAACCATGACTCTTGCGTGTTTGGTCTGAGTCCCTCTAACCTAACCTAACCTAATATGACCTCTTGCGTGTTTGGTCTGCTGTCCCCCTAACCTAACCTAACCTATATGACCTCTTTGGTTTGGTCTGCTGTCCCTCTAACCCAACCCAACCTAATATGACCTCTTGCGTGTTTGGTCTGCTGTCCCTCTAACCTAACCTAACCTAATATGACCTCTTTGCTGTTTGGTCTGCTGTCCCTCTAACCTAACCTAACCTATGATCTTGCGTGTTTGGTCTGCTGTCCCCTAACCTAACCTAACCTAATATGACCTCTTCGTGTTTGGTCTGCTGTCCCTCTAACCTAACCTAACCTAATATGACCTCTTGCGTGTTTGGTCTGCTGTCCCCTAACCCAACACCTAACATGCCTCTGTGTTTGGTCTGCCCCTCTAACCTAACCTAACCTAATATGACCTCTTGCGTGTTTGGTCTGCTGTCCCCTAACCTAACCTAACCTAATATGACCTCTTGCGTGTTTGGTCTGCTGTCCCCTAACCTAACCTAACCTAATATGACCTCTTGTTGGTCTGCTGTCCTCTAACCTAACCTAACCTAATATGACCTCTTGCGTGTTTGGTCTGCTGTCCCTCTAACCTAACCTAACCTAATATGACCTCTTGCGTGTTTGGTCTGCTGTCCCTCTAACCTAACCTAACCTAATATGACCTCTTGCGTTTGGTCTGCTGTCCCTCTAACCTAACCTAACCTAATATGACCTCTTGTGTGTTTGGTCTGCTGTCCCCTAACCTAACCTAACCTAAATCTTTTGGTCTGCTGTCCTCTAACCAACCAACCTAACGTTTGGTCTGCTGTCCCTAACCTAACCTACTAATATGACCTCTTGCGTTTGGTCTGTCTCCTAACCTAACCTAACCTAATATGACCTTTTGCGTGTTTGTCTGCTGTCCTCTAACCTAACCTGTCTGCTGTCCCTCTAACCCAACTCCAACCTATCATGATCTTCAGCAAGGTTTGGTCTGCTGTCCCCCCTGTTAACCTAACCTAAATCTAATATGACCTCTTGCGTTTGGTCTGTCGTCCTAACCCAACTCCAACCTAATATGACCTTCTGCGTGTTTGTCTGCTGTCCTCTAACCCAACCTAACCTAATATGACTTCATGCAGGTTTGGTCTGCTGTCCCTCTCGTAACCTAACCTAACCTCTAATATGACCTTCATGCTGCTGTCCCCTAACCTAACCTAACCTAATATGACCTCTTGCGTGTTTGGTCTGCTGTCCCCCTAACCTAACCTAACCCATTATGAGACCTTCAAGTGCGTTTGGTCTGTTGCCCCTAACCCAACTCCAATTCCATTATGACCTCTTGCGTGTTTGGTCTGCTGTCCCCTAACCTAACCTAACTCTAATATGACTTCTTGGCGTTGTTTGGTCTGCTGTCCCTCTTAACCTAACCTAACCCAATATGACCTTCTTGCGTGTTTGGTCTGCTGTCCCCCTAACCTAACCTAACCTAATATGACCTCCTTATGCAGCCATTCCTGTCCCCCTAATCCCAACTCCAACCTAATAATATGACCTCTGTTTGGTCTGCTGTCCCTCTAACCTTAACCTAACTCATTACATCTCCTTGCTTGGTCTGCTGTCCTCCAACCTAACCCAACCTAATATGATCCCTCTTGCGTGTTTGGTCTGCTGTCCCTCTAACCCAATCTAACCTAATATGACCTCTTGCGTATGTTTGGTCTGCTGTCCCTCTAACCCAACCTAACCTAATATGACCTCCTCTTGGTGGCGTGTTTGGTCTGCTGTCCCCCTAACTCAACCTAACCTAATATGACCTCTCAGGTGTTCGGTCTGCTGTCCCTCTAACCTAAATCTAACCTAATATGACCTCTGCGTGTTTGGTCTGCTGTCCCTCTAACCTAACCCAACCTAATATGACCCTCTTGCGTGTTTGGTCTGCTGTCCCCCAACCTAACTCAACGAATATGACCTTCTTGCGTGTTCGGTCTGCCGTCCCTCCTAACCTAACTCTAACCTAATAATACAGTGACCTCTGCGTGTTTGGTCTGTCCCCTAACCTAACCTAACCTAATATGACCTCTTGCGTGTTCGGTCTGCTGGTCCCCTAACCTAACCTAACCTATTATGACCTCTTGTGTTTGGTCTGCTGTCCTCTAACCTAACCCAACCTATTATGACCTTGGCGTGTTTGGTCTGCTGTCCCCCAACTCCAACCTAACCCATTATATTCCCCAGTGTGTTTTTGGTCTGCTGTCCCCTAACCTAACCTAACCCACAGATTTTTTATGGTTTCATCTGCTGTCCCCAACTCATCCTAACCTATTTTGCAGTTTGGTCTGCTGTCTCTAACCCCAAATCTAACCTATCATGACCTCTTATGCAGTTTGGTCTGCTGTCCCTCTAACTCCAACCTAACCTAATATGACTCTCATGGTTTGGTCTGCTGTCCCTCTAACCCAACCTAACCTATTAATATGACCCTCTGGTGTTTGGTCTGCTGTCCCCTAACTCCAACCTAACCTAACATGACCTCTTATGTGTTTCTATCTGCTGTCCCTCTACCTAACCTAACCTAACATGATTCCTCTTGCGTGTGCTTGGTCTGCTGTCCCCCTAACCCAACTCCAACCTAATATGACCTCTTGGCGTGTTTGGTCTGCTGTCCCTCTTAACCTAACCTAACCTAATATGACCCTCTTGCTTCAGTCTGCTGTCCCTCTAACCCAACCCAACCTAATATGGCCTCTTGCGTGTTTGGTCTGCTGTCCCTCTAACCCAACCTAACCTATTATGACCTCTTGCGTGTCGGTCTGGTCATCCCCCTAACCTAACTCCAATCCATTACAGACCTCTTTATGTTGTCTCGTCTGCTGTCCTCCAACCCAACCTAACCTAATATATTATTCTTTATGCGGTTTCATTGCTGTCCCCTAACCTAACCTAACCTAATAATGAGTCTGCCGTCCTCTAACCCAACCTAACCCATTGATACCCTCATGGTTTGGTCTGCCGTCCCCCCTCTAACCTGGGTCCCAACCTAATATGACCTCTGCGTTCGGGTCTGCTGTCCTCCAACCTGTAACCCAACCTAATATGACCTCTGCGTGTTTGGTCTGCTGTCCCAACCCAACTCTAACCTAATATGACCTCTTGCGTGTTTGGTCTGCTGTCCCAACCTAACCCAACTAATAGACCTCATGGTTTGGTCTGCTGTCCCCTAACCCAACCTAACCTAATATGAGACCTCTGCGTTTGGTCTGCTGTCCCTCTAACCTAACCTAACCTAACATGACCTCTGCGTGTTTTGGTCTGCTGTCCCCTAACCTAACCTAACCTAATATGACCTCGTGTTTGGCCTGCTGTCCCTCAACCCAATCCCAATCCCACATGACCTCTGCGGTTTGGCTCCTGCTGTCCCCTAACCTAACTCCAACCTAATATGACCTCTTGCGTGTTTGGTCTGCTGTCCCTCTAACCCAACCTAACCTAATGATGACCTCTGCGTGTTTGGTCTGTCCCCTAACCTAACTCCAACCTAACATGACCTCTGGTCTGCTGTCCTCTAACCAACCTAACCTAACATGACCTCTTATGTTTGGCCTGCTGTCCTTAACCTAACCTAACCTAATATGACCTCTTTGTGTTTCTTGCTGTCCCTCTAACCTAACCTAACCTAACATGACCTCTTGCGTGTTTGGTCTGTCCCCCTCTAACCTAACCTAACCTAATATGACCCTTGCGTGTTTGGTCTGCTGTCCCCCTAACCCAACCTACCTAATAATCTTCGTGTTTGGTCTGTCCCCAACCCACCAACCTAATATGACCTCTTGCGTGTTTGGTCTGCTGTCCCCCTAACCTAACCTAACCTAAATTGTTCAATAATATTTTTCACCTAAATCTGTTAATTTATTCTCGTGATGTATTGGTAAAAGACACGTGTTTCTACACACACACACACACACACACACACACACACACACAAAGATACTGTTATGGTACAGAGAAAGTTAAACACTCTAGTAACAGCTTTCACCTTCGGCTCGTTAAAGAACTTGTCCCCTGAGAGAGAGAGAGAGAGTAACTACCAACACACGAGACCCACCTCGACCTCAGCCTCCCCCAACAATAGAGTCACAACTACCTAACACCACCTTTTGTCACTCCATTCTGGGCTATCACTCACTCCGGTACTCCACAAATACTCCTCCTCTGGGTGTATACATTTCAGGAGGAGGTTTATGTGGCGTTTCTTGTGTGTGTGTGTGTGTGTGTGTGTGTGGTGAAATTTAAAGTCTCGTGGGTATAGTGTGGTGATGGTGTGGTAGTAGTGAGGTGGGGGGTGAAGTCTCGGTATGATCGAAGTCTCGGTATGATCAAAGCCTCGGTATGATCAAAGCCTCGGTATGAACGAAGTCTCGGTATGAACGAAGTTTCGGTATGAACGAAGCCTCGGTATGAACGAAGCCTCGACAACAAATAAATCAAACACAGAATTACCATAAAGTTATTGTACTAAGTGGTGTAATTACCAGTGATTAGTGGTGCCCCTGACTCATGTCCCGGCAGGGGGTCACCTAACCTCTACTGATGAAACACTTGATGGGGGAGAGTAGGACTGTGGAGGGAGGGAGGGAGGGAAGGAGGTAGAGGAGGGAAGGAGGGAGGTATGGGGGGAGGGAGGAAGGAGGGGAGACTGATAACGTGAAAGGTCGGTTATCCAGGTAAAAAAATTATAATTCCCCCATTGATTTAGGATAACACACCTGACATGATAAAACAAAATTGACACTTCAGATGATCAATAATTCCAGCTTAAGGCAAAATTTCAGGTCATGTCTAAAAGTTGACATTATTGATCAAGTCTAAAAGTTGACATTATTGATCAGGTGTAAACGTTTACATTATTGATCAAGTCTAAAAGTTGACATTATTGATCAAGTCTAAACGTTTACATTATTGATCAAGTCTAAAAGTTGACATTATTGATCAAGTCTAAACGTTTACATTATTGATCAAGTAAAAAAGTTGACATTAGTGATCAAGTCTAAAAGTTGACATTATTGATCAAGTCTAAACGTTTACATTATTGATCAAGTCTAAACGTTTACATTATTGATCAAGAAAAAAAGTTGACATTAGTGATCAAGTCTAAAAGTTGACATTATTGATCAAGTCTAAACGTTTACATTATTGATCAAGTCTAAAAGTTTACATTATTGATCAAGAAAAAAAGTTGACATTAGTGATCAAGTCTAAAAGTTGACATTATTGATCAAGTCTAAACGTTTACATTATTGATCAAGTCTAAAAGTTTACATTATTGATCAAGTAAAAAAAGTTGACATTCGTGATCAAGTCTAAAAGTTGACATTATTGATCAAGTCTAGAAGTTTACATTAAGTTATTTTCTACTCTGTTATTACCCAGATTCTTATGTCCTTACACACATACATACACACACATCTCTGCTTGGCGAAAGTCGAGCACGAACACCGCCTGCGTGTTGGGTGCAAACAGGTTACGTCGCTCTTGAAGGCGATGAATGTTATCTTCAAGCGAGTTTTTGCCGCGACCTGGTTGGCTGGCGGAGTGGCAGTTTGAGCCAATAACGTGTCAGATGGCGATGTGTGGCCCGCCTCCTCCTCCCTTACCATTAAAAGCACGTTGTTACACGCCAGACATTATGGTTGCCTGCACCTTGTTCCCTGTCTATGTCTCCTGAAGGTGTATGATAATGAGGGAAGAAGGGGCGTGTGTCTGCTGAAGTTGTGAGGGAGTCTACTGAAGGGTGTATGATAATGAGGAGGGTGTCTGCTGAAAGGTGTATGATAATGAGGAGGGTGTCTGCTGAATGGTGTATGATAATGAGGGTGTCTGCTGAAGTTGTGAGGGAGTCTACTGAAGGGTGTATGATAATGAGGAGGGTGTCTGCTGAAAGGTGTATGATAATGAGGAGGGTGTCTGCTGAGAGGTGTATGATAATGAGGAGGGTGTCTGCTGAAAGGTGTATGATAATGAGGAGGGTGTCTGCTGAAAGGTGTATGATAATGAGTGTCTGCTGAAAGGTGTATGATAATGAGGTGTCTGCTGGAGAGGTATGATAATGAGGAGGGTGTCTGCTGAAACGTGTATGATAATGAGGGGAGGAAAGTTCGCTGAGAGGTGTGAAGTATAATGAGGAGGGTGTTCACAAAGGTGCGATAATGAGAGGGTGTCTGCTGAAAGGTGTATGATAATGAGGTTCGCTGAAAGGCGTGTATGATAATGAGGGTGTTCCGTTGAGAGGTGTATGGATAATGAGAGGGTGTCTGCCGAAACGTATGATAATGAGGAGGGTGTTCATGAGAGGAAGGATAATGAGGAGGGTGTCTAAGGAAAGGTGTATGATAATGAGGAGGGTGTCTGCTGAAAGGTGTATGATAATGAGTGTCTGCTGAAACGTGTATGATAATGAGGAGGGTGTCTGCTGAGAGGTGTATGATAATGAGGAGGGTGTCTGCTGAGAGGTGTATGATAATGAGGAGGGTGTCTGCTGAAACGTGTATGATAATGAGGAGGGTGTCTGCTGAAAGGTGTATGATAATGAGTGTCTGCTGAAAGGTTGTATGATAATGAGGAGGGTGTCTGCTGAAAGGTGTATGATAATGCGTGTCTGCTGAAAGGTGTAAGATAATGAAGGAATATTACGTCTGTTGCAGGCTAAACAATACACACAGACAGACACACACACACACAGAATAGAGACTATACACCCTCACAGGGCCAAACAGGTATAACGAGTATATCCTGCATGAGTATATTAACATTATTAACCTCTCCAGTGTGGTGACTTAACCCCTTGAGTACAAAGTCATCGCTATAGCAAATGTGCTGATCATTGTATTCAAAAGGTTAAGTCAATCTACTCAAGGAAATCAGGTTGTCGTAATCAAACTGCTAATTCATTGTACTCAAGGGGTTAGATTCGTACTCAAAGGGTTAAGTCATTACATTGAAGGGATTAAGACCAGTTATCTCATTGGGTTATATTCATTGTATACTCAAGGGCTTAAGACATCGTAATCAAGGGGTTACAACATTATAAATCAAGGTGTTTAAGACATTGTACTCAAGAGGTTTAAGATATTGTACTCGTGGGATTAATTCATTGCACTCAAACGCTTGTCATCGTACTCAATCGAATAAACTACATATTCTCTCGCAAATTTAGATACATTTTCACACTACTTGATGTTAAAACTCAACCTATGTATTCAGACATGACATATACGTGGATCTACAGAAACATTTTTTTTAATCCTTAAGACATACAGACAGAGACGGAGACAGACAGACAGAGACGGAGACAGACAGACAGAGACGGAGACAGACAGACAGAGACGGAGACAGAGAGAGACCCCCCCCCCCACACACACACGAGGGCAGAGCCAGTATACACTACCTCACCTTTGCAAGATAATCAAATGCACGCAAGACGTTACTCAGTTGTATAAAACTCACAAAACCCTTGTATTCATTACGCACGCACGCACGCACGCACGCACACAGACACACACACACACCACGTCTCCTTATTACAAGACCCTCCAGAACACACTGTACAGTCCCTACAATTGGACCACAGGCAACCCCGTCACCTTCCACCTTATACCAAGACCGTGGTTATATACAGGATGTCTCATACGTCCCATATCACAGGAATGGGTTTTTTTTTCAGGTGAGAATCAAAACAAGGAAGATAACAGAGGAATTAAAGGTAGAGGAAAAAAAGTCAGTTTAATATTCATGTACGAAAATTCAGATTCAACAACATAGAATTTAATACACAACACCACAGCATGAATCTCTCTTTGTTACACACGACCCTATGAGAGATATCCTGGACACACTCCCCCAAAAAACTATCTCTACGATTATGTGTTAAGACAATATGACACAACGGATTAAGTATTTTGATAAGCTTACCAAGCTTATCAAAATACTTAATCTACCTCGGTAGAAATACTTCTTGGGAGTGTGGTACATTAACCTCTCCTCTGACTATGATACACTGCTGTCTGTCTCACTGGTCCCCCCAACACCCTCCAGGCTATGCAATCAACTAAACTCCTCAATATTATTATGATTTTAGATGGCAAATTAAGCTGGATGGAACACGCCAGAACTATCGCTAAATCTTGTACCTCTCGTCTCTACTGTTCACCCTTCGTCGCCTCAAGACCCTGTGACATCCTGCTAGTCAACTCTATTAAGATTTTCATCACATTTATATTTCCCCAACTCAGTTATTCCTCCTTAACATCTTCCCTGTTTACACTACATTATAAAAAGATAATCAGCACACTGGCCCTCTCGTCTCTCTCAGCCACCTTCTGCCACCTTAGATTCCTCGTCCAAGAGTTGCTGTTCTACACCACAGCTGCATCAAATCCATAATAATATAATGGTTGCCCCTCCCGTGACGAGGATGGCCGGCCCAAGAGCCACCTAGGCGTGAATTTGTTTAAGGCGTAGAAGCTGTCGCCAACACAACAACCACACCCTGTGTTAACGAGTTGCATGACCCAGTGTCAAGGAATAGTCCGATAAGACCGGACAACTCGCCAACTGCACTGGCAAACCATTACCCCGGAACACGATTAACATCCAGGTCCCCAATTACTGCTGGGTAGACAGAGGCAAATGACGTAAAGAAACTGCCTATAGTTTCATCCTTCACAGGGATCGAACCCGGGTCCACTCACAGGTCGCTCATACGACTTCACACATAGACTGCAACAAGAATATTCCCACGCCATCCAATAAGCCAAAGTTTTTAGTAAATAATATATATTTTCCTCTACCTTTTTATAACTAAATTTACTATCGTTTGACTTATGTACCGAGTACGCCTTTTGTATATTTTATTTTTACACATAGACAAACTCACACTCTAGGAACCTGATAATTCTCTCACCAACAACTTTACAAAACTCAAGAAAATGACTAAAACCACAGATTAACTTCCTCGTCTCGGCCGTGAAGGAAGAGATACAGGCGACTGGCGCTCTCTCATCACACCAAGACAGGATAATATTAAACACAGAACATAAATACAATGTGTAGGTCCATTATCAGCCGAAACCACACATCACTAACGTACGACATCTGGCTGAGCAGAATCAGGCGTACACGCGTAGACCCCAACACACACATACACCCTGTACACACACACACACACACAGTCACTGCCATGCACAGAAAAACCACCAATGTTGCTGGTTTTTACAAGCGTTGAGATACAAGTATAATCCATTTATGTTCATTGTGTGGCCACGCTTGAGTGGTTTCCAACACAGCTTGTGGACTGTGTCAAGGATTGGCTCCCAAGTCGGTATTTTGTTTTCCGTTTAACTAACAGATGGTAGTGTGAAGCGGCGGCGGCCCAGTGGATTCAAGCGCTCGCCACCTGTCTTAAGTGAGGCTGGGTCGTGTCTGGGCCGACCACACCGCCTCCTTGTGTACCAAAATAAACACCTTAATCTTCGGTATATTGTGTCTGTAGTGTTCCCCCATGGACAGTCAGGCACACGGGAGGTTATTTCCAGTGTGTAAGTCGTCTGGCTTTGACTCCCTTTACCAGTTTTAGTGCATTAACAAGACTACCCAGTACCTACCCCATCTACCAGTACACACCACTACCCTATACCTACCACTACCCCATCTACCAGTACCCACCACTACCCTATACCTACCAGTACCTACCACTACCCCATCTACCAGTACACACCACTACCCTATACCTACCAGTACACTAAACCCTACCTACCTATCGATCTACCTACCCCTATCCTATCTACCATTATCTTACCCACCAGGTGAAATAAGCAGGGGATGGTTAATTAGCTAATCTTAAATCTCACCTTGACTACCTGCCTATGACGGTAAGACTCGAGGCATTATATATCATTAACTGTGTTCTTAGTAATTATCTTGTTCACGCTCCAGGTGATTGAAAGGTGAACATGAGTGAGGTGAGGTGAACATGACAAGAGGTGAACATGATAAGGATAACATGAGTGAGGTGAGTAGAATGCGTGTTTGATATGAGCCATTAGGAGAGTGCCCGTGTTACGAGTGATAGGTAATTGATTTGGTATTTACTTGAGAGAGAGAGAGAGAGAGAGAGAGAGAGAGAGAGTACAAACACAACAGACACACACAGACAGACAAACGAGTATTTCCCCAACCAAGCCACCAATGTTACCTCCAACCTACACGAGACATTAACATAAGCATCTTGGTCATCAGAAACAGCTCTTCAAACCTAACCAAACCAAACCAAACCTAACCAAACCTAACCAAACCAAACCAAACCTAACCGAACCAAACCAAACCGAACCAAACCTAACCAAACCAAACCGAACCAAACCGAACCGAACCGAACCAAACCAAACCAAACCAAACCAAACCTAACCAAACCAAACCCAACCCAACCAAACCCAACCGAACCAAATCACCTAACCTAACCGAACCAAACCAAACCTAACCAAACCTAACCAAACCAAACCTAACCAAACCAAACCGAACCGAACCAAACCTAACAAAACCTAACAAAACCTAACAAAACCTAACCTAACCAAACCTAACCTAACATAACCAAACCAAACCTAACCAAACCTAACCTAACCAAACCTAACCTAACATAACCTAACCAAACCTAACCAAACCAAACCGAACCGAACCAAACCTAACAAAACCTAACAAAACCTAACAAAACCTAACCTAACCAAACCTAACCAAACCTAACCTAACCTAACCTAACCTAACCTAACCTAACCTAACCAAACCAAACCTAACCTAACCAAAAGGACAATACACCAACACTTATACTAACTCTGCCGTAAGTTAACTCATCCCTTATCAACATCTATTGTATTTTACGTCTCTTTAGGAAATTAGAGTTTATGATTAATTTTGCCTTGATTTTCAGCGCCTATAACTACTCCCCAGTGCCCATTACTACCCCAGTGCCCACACACTCCCCAGTGCCCATTACTCCCCCAGTGCCTATTACTACCCCCCAGTGCCCATATTAATACCCCCTGTGCCCACATTTACCCCCCAGCCCATTAATACTCCCCCCCCAGTGCCTACATTACCCCCCAGTGCCCATTACTACTCCCCAGTGCCCATTAACACCCCCAGTGCCCATTAATACTCCCCGTGCCTATTAATATCATCCCCCAGTGCCCACACTCCCAGTGCCCATTAATACTCCCTGTGCGCCTACTACTCCCCAGTGCCCATTACTACTCCCCAGTGCCCATTACTACTCCCCAGTGCCTATTACTACTCCCCAGTGCGCATTACTACTCTCCCCAGTGCCCGCTATTACACCCCTCAGTGCCCAGGACACCCCCCCAGTGCCCAGTCATACCCAAATATAATAGATATTCACCAGCTTAACAATACCCCAATTGAACCCTCAGCTTTATTGACCATTTGTCACAGTCACCCCGGAAATAGCACTTCAGAAGTTCATATGATGTTTATTTATACCCTTCACGAGCAAGGTCGGTCAGCCGGGGTGATGACGACCCCTTATGTGGTCGTCCTTTAAATGTTCCCGTCAGCTGGTCGTCCTTTAAATGTCCCCGTCAGCTGGTACTACTTTAAATGTCCCCGTCAGCTGGTCGTACTTTAACTGTCCCCGTCAGCTGGTCGTCCTTTAAATGGCCCCGTCAGCTGGTCGTCCTTTAAATGTCCCCGTCAGCTGGTACTACTTTAAATGTCCCCGTCAGCTGGTCGTACTTTAACTGTCCCCATCAGCTGGTCGTTCTCTACCTTATGATGTCCCTCTCAAGTAGTCGTCCTCCAGATCTTAATATCCCTACAGTGATAGTCCACCACCCCCTGATGTCCTCCTTCAATAGTCGACCTCCACTCCATAATGTCCTCCTCCGGTAGTCACCCTCCACCTCGTAATGGCCCCTTCGAGAGACAACAATTGCTTGAGGGCGACTGGTGTTGTGGTAACCCAGTTAATAATAAGGCCAGGATGAGACGGGCTGCAGGTGGTGGTGAGGAGGAGGGGTCAGGCAGGCAGGTGGTAGAGAGAAGAGGTAGGCATGGGGTGGAGAGGAGAAGCAGGCAAGCAGGTGGTGAAGAGGGGCGGGCAGGTGGTAGAGAGAGGGAGGTGAGGGAGGGAGGGAGGTGAGGGAGGGGGATATGACACGTGGACACATTACACCCGATGACAGATCATCCTTATTGAAGACATACGTACAAACTAACTCCCAATTAACAAACAAAACACAAATAAATAAAATCCCCAAAATAACGTTTAAAAAAATCTTAACATAATACCTTATAAACAAGTCAACAAATGTAAACCAAATAAAAGTCTGATGTGAACCTAAACCTAACCTAAACAACCCTCACCAATTTATTTTAACCAAAGTAAAACTAAACTGATTTTCCTTTAACGTTGATGGGCGTTCGGGTGAAGCTACGATCATCTCTCGTTGTCTCGGCTATGTTTTGTTATATTGACTGTTTAACTTCGTGGTATGACCTTTAAGGGGTCATATGTGGTGTGTGTGTGTGAGGGGGGGGAGGTTGAATGATGGAAAAGTTAATATCGCGTTTATGAACAAGAACTCAGGCGTGTTGGGATGATAAGCAAATCTAAACACACTTGTACTTTTGCATAATCTCAGGTGTTCAAAATATATATATGGTGCTGACTCACAGACAGACAGACACACACACACGTAATTTGACCCTTTAAACAACTTACTCATCACATATAGTTCCAGGTAATATGTATGTCAGTAAAGTGTGTGTGTGTGTGTGTGTACTCAACCTGCCCCCCCACCCCCCGGAGAAGGTACAGGTGAGATAAGAGGGACGTCCTCTTCTTTGAGGCAGGTAAATGACACCTTCTCCCCACTCAAGAAGATTAACGCAACAGAAAAACAATCTTATGGTCACTTTCAAACAGCTAGGTGTTGGTAAAAAGTAGACGGAGGTGATAACAGGTGTGTACTCTAGCCGTACCTTAAGTAAAGATGCGAGAAATTCCCTGATGACCAAAATATGTAGATTACTTCAGTTCTTTTAAGTAAAGCGAGATTAACCACAGAAATATCAAGAATAATTTACATTAATTCAGTTTTTTTTTAAATCAGAATTTATCCATTTATTTACAGTACAATGATGGATGAAGCATTTTTTTTATATTCAGGGGTTTTGTTGCCCTTGACATTCTTAAAGTTGGAATAAAAACATTGAACACCACAAATTATATAATTAACAGGTGACTCACTGGATACCTGAGCAACGGCGGGTTCATGACGTCATAAGTATTACTAAGCCTCAACAACTAAGTTCCTTAAACCCGTAATGAGATAAATTACACTAATCCACCAACAATCAATAACAATAAGATAAATAACTCTATAGAAGATCTCGAAGTTGTTGTGTCTCTAATCGCTAATGACATCGTTAGGGTGGAATGACTCGCTAGTACCACAGTTCCCCGGCACGAGAAGATCCGAGTAAGGTAGGCAAATGAATCATAGGTCGAGTGTCACGAATAGTTATGTTATATTCGACGTCGACCTTGAGGCTTTGAGATCCAACTCGACTACTGACTTTCGTTACTACTCTGAGTTACGAAGTTATGAGCATCACCACTAATAGCCGTTAACGAACACATGATATAGTATGTGTCTTTCTCCTACAGTTACTTATACTATACCAAGGAAATCAAATACCTTATAACAGAGGTTGGTGTGTGTCATTAATGGCGCTCTCAATCCTTCGTGAGGTACCCACACAGGGCCGGATTCAGGAGTGGGCAAAGCGGGCAGCTGCCCAGGGGCCTCCACGTATTACAATATTTTATTTATTTGTTTATTCATTTGGATTATTTTTATTTTCATTCTTTAAAATTCATGTTTATCTATTCCATCACGTAAAACTATGTTCAGCAAGAAGCGTGATAGAAATTAGGCTAGCTACTTGGACAACCATTATTTGAGTAGAGGTTTATTTGATTAATAATGCAAAGAATCATCTCTCTGTAATAACTAATAATATATTCTTTTCTGTGAAGTCTCTTGAAAATCTTTGACATGTGCGGTAGTAGCTATATCAGGGCTGGTCGACTTGAAACCACATGAATGACTCCAGTCATGTCTCACTTTTGTGTGTGTGTGTGTTGGGAATTTGTACACTATCAATAAATATACAGTTAGTTAAAAATTTCTCAATGTTCTAATTTCCTCAATATGACTGCATATGGCTTCAAAATTCTCCAAAGAAGTGTTCAAATTTCAAAATTTTCCCGGGGGGCTTACAGCGCCCCCCGGAACTCCCAGATGTTTAGGCTCGCTTCACTCGCCACCCAACCCTCTTGGGTAGTTATAATGAGGGGGGCCTCCACAAAGAGGCTGCCCATGGGCCTCCACAGGTCTAAATCCGGCACTGTACCCACACACGGAGCTCCTGCATAACGTCCCTCTCACTCCCACGGGCCCCGTCAGGAGTCTTATCAATCCTTCGTCAGGTACCCACATACGGAGCTCCTGAATGATGTCCTTCTCACACCCACAAGCCACGGGCCCCGTCAGGAGTCTTATCAAACCTTCGTCAGGTACCCACACACAGAGCTCCTGCATAACGTCCCCCTCACTCCCACGGGCCCCGTCAGGAGTTTTATCAATCCTTCGTCAGGTACCCACACACGGAGCTCCTGGATAACGTCCCTCTCACTCCCACGGGCCCCGTCAAGTTTTATCAATCCTTCGTCAGGTACCCACACACGGAGCTCCTGCATAATGTCCCCTCACTCCCACGGACCCCGTCAGAGTTTTATCAATCCTTCGTCAGGTACCCACACGGGCTCCTGGATAACGTCCCTCTCACTCCCACGGGCCCCGTCAGGATTTTATCAATCCTTCGTCCTCCTGCATAATGTCCCCCTCACTCCCACGGACCCCGTCCTTTTTATCAATCCTTCGTCAGGTACCCACACACGGAGCTCCTGCATAATGTCCCCCTCACTCCCACGGACCCCGTCAGGAGTTTTATCAATCCTTCGTCAGGTACCCACACACGGAGCTCCTGGATAACGTCCCTCTCACTCCCACGGGCCCCGTCAGGAGTTTTATCAATCCTTCGTCAGGTACCCACACACGGAGCTCCTGGATAACGTCCCTCTCACTCCCACGGACCCCGTCAGGAGTTTTATCAATCCTTCGTCAGGTACCCACACACGGAGCTCCTGCATAACGTCCCTCTCACCTCCATGGCTACAGTCAACTACCCTCTGTCCCATACACCCTCGCTACCACAGAGAGAAACAAAGATTATCCAAACGATTCAACAACTGAAACCCACAACCACCAGTTCGAACCCTTAAAGTCGTCATGCTATAGGGTACGACACAGCCTGAACGACACACCTTACCGAGGCTTCGTTCGTAAGGCAAGTGTTTCGTTTCGTGTTGTTGTGTGTCATGATAAGTTTGGTTGATCGCATTATGGTTGGTGTTATATTTCTCATAATATTTTTTATTATCAATGATAAATGTGTGTGCATGTGTGTGCGTGTGTGTGTTTATTTATATAATACAGTCTAATGGTGTATTATTATGAATAGTTTTAAGTGTTAGGTATAAAATACACACACACACACACACACACACACACACAAAAGGCTATACTGATCTTACTAATATTAACACGATTAACCTACAGGGAAATATACACTTCCAAATGAAAAAAAAATAAATAAATAAAATATAAAAGAAAATTGAAGAAATAAGAGGTAAAACAGGAGAAAGAAAACGGGAAAATTCCATAGAAGGAAAAAATAGAATGAAAACTAAAACTAAAAATAAACTAAAGATAAAACAAAAATCAAACAGAAAAATTTTAAAAAAATGTGAAAGAAAAATAATAAATAAATGAAAGAAATGAAAGATAGGAAAAGGAGAAAACAGCAACAGTTAAATATAGGCAAATGTTGACTGTTACGACCCACCAGTATTATCTGAGGAGGCGGATATTGACAGTGTTTAAAGCTGCCGCAAGATGATGGGAACCACTGACAGTTTCCTTCCTCATTCCCTCCCTCCCTCACCCCTTCCCTCCCTTCCCCATTCCCTCCCTTACTCCCTCCTATTGAACCAAACACAACCTAAAGTACCCTAACCAAACCTAACCTAATCCCCCTCCCAGGTAGCATTAAGGTATTTAAACCATCAGGTGAAATAAGCCTTGTGTACCTTATCTTCTCCAGGTAAGTCATTATTTCCTTATGGTTTTACAACACACTAAAACCCGTAGGGAAAAAACACATAAATTTCCCAGCTTTTTTTTTTGTCCTTTTTATTTTTGTCCTTTTTTTTCCTTTTTATTTTTGTCCTTTTTTGTCCTTTTTTTGCTACCATATCCTTCACTCCGATGACTCAACAGGTAAAGTGATGTATAATGGTAAAACTTATGTGGTTGGCAGTCGTCCGTTGCCACATTTCCTCTCATGAAGGAAGACCAAAAAAAATGAACTGTCATGCAGGAAACAAGTCTAAGATCACTTGTAGATTAGTCACCCTAGTTTAATTCACCTGATGGTTAAATACTATACCCTAACCTAACCTAACCTAACAGAGCCTGACCCAACCTAACCTAACAGAGCCTGACCCAACCTAACCTAACAGAGCCTGACCCAACCTAGCCTAACAGAGCCTGACCCAACCTAGCCTAACAGAGCCTGGCCCAGCCTAACCCTAACAGAGCCTGACCCAACCTAACCTAACAGGCCTGACCCAGCCTAGCTAACAGAGCCTGACCCAGCCTAACCTAACAGGCCTGACCCAGCCTAACCTAACAGAGCCTGACCCAGCCTAACCTAACAGAGCCTGGCCAACCCTAGCCTAGCAGAGCCTGACCCAGCCTGGCCTAACAGAGCCTGGCCCAGCCTAACCTAACAGGCCTGAGCCCAGCCTGGCCTAACAGAGCCTGACCCAACCCTAGCTAACAGAGCCTGACCCAACCCTAACCTAGTTAGGCCTGACCCAACCCCTAACCTAACAGAGCCTGACCAACTAACCTAACAGAGCCTGACCCAACCTGGCCTAACAGAGGCCTGACCCAGCCTAACCTAACAGAGCCTGGCCCAGCCTAGCCTAGCAAGGGCCTGAGCCCAGCCTAACCTATGAGGCCTACAGGCCCAGCCTGGCCTAACAGAGCCCAGCCCTAACCTAACAGAGCTGACCCAACCTAACCTAACAGGCCTGACCCAACCTAGCTAACAGAGGCCTGGCCCTAACCTAACAGAGCCTGACCCAGCCTAACCCCTAGGCCTGACCCAACCTAACCTAACAGAGCTGACCCAGCCTAGCCTAACAGAGCCTGACCCAGCCTAGCCTAACAAGGCTGGCCCAACCTAACCTAACAGAGGCCTGACCCAACCTAACCTAACAGAGCCTGACCCAACCTAGCCCTAACAGAGCCTGACCCAACCCTAGCCTAACAGAGCCTGACCTTCGCCTAAGGGCCTGACCCAACCTAACCCTAACAGAGCCTGACCCAACCTAACCTAACAGAGCCTGACCCAACCTAGCCTAACAGAGCCTGTTAACTAACCTAACAGAGCCTGACCCAACCCTAGCCTAACAGGCCTGACCCAACCTAACCTAACAGGCCTGACCCAGCCTAGCCTAACAGAGGCCACAGGCCCAACCTAACCTAACAGAGCCTGAGCCCAGCCTAGCCTAACAGAGCCTGACCCAGCCTAACCTAACAGGCCTGACCCAGCCTAACCTAACAGAGCCTGACCCAGCCTAACCTAACAGAGCCTGACCCAACCTAGCCTAACAGAGCCTGACCCAGCCTGGCCTAACAGAGCCTGACCTTTAACCTAACAGAGCCTGACCCAACCTAACCTAACAGAGCCTGACCCAACCTAGCCTAACAGAGCCTGACCCAACCTAGCCTAACAGAGCCTGACCCAACCTAGCCTAACAGAGCCTGACCCAACCTAGCCTAACAGAGCCTGACTTTCACTATATAAAAAATAAGACAAAAAATAGTCTGTTTCTCTTAACTAACTAACTACCTGTAACTAACTGACTACCTGTAACTAACTAACTACCTGTAACTAACTGACTACCTGTAAATAACTAATACAACAGATGGCTGAGTGTATACTTTAATTGACAATTTCTCTGAAGGCACTTACCCTCCCTCCCCCTCCCACAAAAAATTATGGTAATAATAATAGTAATAAAAATAATTCCTCACATTTACAATAAAAATAAAATAAAAATAGCATGGTGAACGATTTGGAAGTATCCCCTCCTCCTAGTCACCTCCTAGCTAGTCCCCACCACCATCTCCTAGGGCTACCAACCATAATTATAGCCCACGTTCCTAATTATCACTTGGTATATAATTTGTTCAGTATTGTCTAGTTACATAATTGTATCCTTGTTCAGCGTCTTCATGCTCAAGAACACAAAAACTGTTCTATGTTCTTCAATTATGTTCTTGTTTATGTGTTTGTGCTGTGTTGCTGTGATATAACTGTAGGATTTGTGGTTACTGACTATATTGTTGTAGTCGTCTCAGTAGTCGTTGGTATAATAGTAGTAGTAGTAAGAGTGATAGTAGTAAGAGTGAGACTAATAGTTGAAGGAAGTAGTAGTAGTAAAATAGTTCTGGAAATAGTGGCTATTAGGGGAAGTTGGAGGTCACGTTTAAAAGTAAAAGTAGTAATAGTAGTAGTAGTAGTAATAGTAGTAGTAGTAGTAGTAGTAGTAGTAAACAAGATTCGTAGATCCATTACGACAGAACGACAGCACTGCCAAAGTGATAAAGCTGCAGCAACTGTTGCTGCAGGTACCAGAGAATTTGAAAAAAAAGTAGCTACAGAGCAGGAGGTGGGCGCCTCGAACTGGTTAACTACGTTACCGATAAGGGCAAATGGTTTCAGTCTCAATAAACAAGAACTTACAGATACCATTGCTCTAAGGTACTTTTGGCGAGTAGAAGGGTTGCCCTCCCAATGCATGTGTGGCTCTTCCTATGACGTCGATCACGCCATGGTGTGCAAGAACGGGGGCTTCATTTGCATGAGGCATGACGAAGTAAGGGCTCTCACAGCAAATATGTTGAAGGAAATCTGCCGTGATGTCATGGTAGAACCGACCCTTCTTCCATTGGACGGTGAGATCTTCCAACATAGGACTTCAAACACATCCAACGAAGCCCGTGTTGACGTCAGTGCTCAAGGATTCTGGACGCGGGGACAGCGAGCGTTCTTCGACATCAGGATTTTTTATCCCATGGCCGCTTGTCACTGTAACCTAGTTCTCGGTGCTGCACACAGTAGGAACGAGAACGACAAGATAAGGGCATATGGGGAGAGAATTCAGAATGTTGATCAAGGTAGCTTCACTCCTCTAGTGTTCACAACCTCTGGGGGGGGGGATGGGACCAAGTGCAAGATGTTTCAACGCCAGACTCGCGGAGGTGATCTCCGAACAGAAGCAGCAGCCCAGAAGTTATGTTACAGCCTGGATGAGATGTCGACTGTCTTTCTCTTTCCTTCGGTCGGCTTTGCTCTGCCTCAGGGGAACGAGAGCTTCTGTCCCAAAGCCGACAACAGCTGCAGATATTGACTATGAGGCAACAGTCACTGAATGCCGCATAGATCTACGGCTCAACTAATTCAACACAGCTAGGATAGCTACTTATGTACTAGGATACTTAATATTAAGGTAATAAAATAGTGGCGAAGGTGTGGCTATTGGGGGAGGCTGGAGGCCACGTTGGAAAAAAAAAGTAGGAGTAGTAGCAGGTGTATTACTGCAGGTAATAACAGGTGTGGCATCAAACACAACACGGCCACACCTAAAACACACACTTAAAAACCTTGCGGGTGTGTTTTCTCCCTACAGTATGTGTATGTGTGTGTGTGTGTGTGTGTGTGTGTGTGTGTGTGTGTGTGTGTGTGTGTGTGTTTGTATGTGTGTGTGTAAAAGGAGGTGAACAAGGGAGAAAAAGAGGAGGAGGAACAGGAAGAGGAAGAAGAAGTAAGAGGAGAAAGGAAAAAACTGGAATCTAATCTGGACTACCTCTTCCTCCGCCTTACAACACACACAGTACCTCACACCTCCCAAAACAACCACTTCTACACCTGTAGTAAATCTGTGGATGGCAGGTAACAGTGTGATTTATTGTAAGTGATAATAGTCGTTTGGTTGTTCCTGCAGGGTTGGTTTGGTTCGTAAACAACCGTAATTTACTGGTTGCAATGTGGGGTGAAAAAAAATATATGAATAAAATTATATCACCCTCTGAAAACCCTGAATAATTGTGAACAACATATTTGCAATGGTATATTTATGTGTGTGTGTGTGTGTGTATTTTTTCCGTTCTAGTTGTTGTTGTTGTTTTCGTTTGATATTGAAAGCATGGAAATTTTTAAAGTCATTAGGTAAGGTTAGGTTAAGTAAGGTCAGACTTGATCAGGTTATGTTAAGTCAGGTCAGGTCAGATGAAGTTCAGAAAGAATATTCAATAAACCTCTAACACTTCCTAAGTACACAAAGGTATTTAATATATTCAGAGACATGCAATCCACCATGTAGGCTATTACCATCTGAGACAACACGGATATGCTGTAATGTACTCAAATGTACTCAAATAGAAGATGATAGCATTAACAAACGTCAAATGTACTAAATGGAAACAATTTAAATATATCAGTGTGCTCAAATGTACTAAAGTGACCAAGATAGTGGGTTAATATATAAATGTACTCATATGTACTTAAAGGTTAAATTCAGGTGTACTCATAACTACTACCCTCCTCCTCCTCTCTCCCTTTCCTTCCCTCACCTCCTCCTGCCCTTCATACTCTTCCACCTCCCCTTTCTTCCCTGCCCTTCCTCCCATCTTTCATACCCCTCCCCTCCCCTAACACCCCCCCAGACTCTTCCATCTTCCCTCCCCTCCCCCCAGAACACTTAATATCCCACGATGAACATTTAAAGACCATTAATATCATTCTCTCCACTATTAACTAACTCTTTAATGACCCCTTGACAATTACCGTCAAGTTTTTAATATATTATAACTACATCTTGGAGAGTTAATAGAATATAGAGCTTTTTTTCCTCCTATTGTTTTCTATTATTAATTGTGTTTATTCTTCATGTTTATTTCAGTACTGTATGTATGTTGGTTCCTTCATGAGATCACTGGGCGAGTACTGGGCGGATCAATATGTCATTTACAAGTCAATAGGTTCAATGTTATTATGGTATATGTCGTCGCTGCTATTAAGGTTAGGTTAGGTTAGGTTAGGTTAGGTTAGGTTAGGTTGAGGTTAGGTTAGGTTATGTTATGTTAGGTTTGGTTAGGTTAGGATAGATGGGCACACACGTGTTGATAAGCCACAGTGACATGACGCAGCGTGGCAGAACATGTGTGAACGATCTTATATAAGTGGTGAAGTACCGTTCAGAAATGCGGGCATGACCACAGTGACATGGCAAGGTCACCAAGGGCAGGTGTGAACGATTGAAAATGATACGAAGGAGGAGGAGGAGGAGGTGATGTTTATATATATATATTTCTAAACTTCAACAACAAAGTTCTTTCAACACACACACACACACACACACTAGACAACAACTACTCCCAAAAAACAAGTTAATTCTTCCTATGT
>NW_024728994.1:167500-252500 GCF_018991925.1 Homarus americanus | reverse complement strand
ATCCAGGTGTGGTCTCACAAGAGCAAGATACAGTTTTAGGATGACCTCGCTAGTCTTGTAACTAACAGTCCTTTGTATGAACCCAAGTACTTTATTAGCCTTGTTACGAGCTAAAACACATTGTTTACTTGGCTTAAGGTTCCTACTTATCATTATTCCTTAATCTCTCGCGCAGTCGGATTTCTCAATGGCCTCGTTGTTCATCTGGTATCTGGTTTCCCTGTTTACATCTCCTATACTGAGTACTTTACATTTGTCCACGTTGAATTTCATCTGCCATTTTTCAGACCATTCGAAAAATTTGTTTAGATCTTCCTGTAGTTTTGCGGAGTCCTCGTCAGATTTAATTACACGTCCTATTTTAGTGTCATCAGCAAATTTACTTATGTTGCTGTCTATGCCGATATCTATGTCGTTTATGTATATAATAAATAATAATGGTCCAAGTACTGAGCCTTGGGGAACTCCACTAGTGACGTTGCTCCAATGGGATTTAGTGCCGTTAGTGCTCACTCGCTGTTTCCTGTCCTGTAACCACACCCTAATCCATTTAAGAATATTACCTTTGATGCCATGTGCTTCTACCTTTCTTATTAGTCTTTCGTGGGGGACTCTGTCGAAGGCTTTGCTAAAGTCGAGATATACCACATCATAATTGTGCTCCTCGTCCACCGATTCGAAAACTGATGAAAAGAATGTTAATCCATTAGTTAGACATGAATGCCCGCTTGTGAAGCCATGCTGGGAATCATTGATCAATTTGTGCTTCTCCAGGTGATTTCGAATAGAATTTGAAACGATTGCTTCCAGTAATTTGCCTACAATTGATGTTAGACTGATTAGACGGTAGTTAGAGGATAGTGATCTATCCCCCTTCTTGAAAATCGGTATTACATTCGCTATCCTCCAGGATTCTGGTACTACACCTGTTGAACAACTTTGCTAAGGGCATACTAAGCTCTTCCTTACATTCCTTTAATACTCTGGCAAATATCACATCGGGACCAGGTGACTTATTAGGCATGAGTTTGTCTATTTGCTTACTGACATCGTTACTAGTCACTACATTCTCGCTTAATTTGTTTTCTTCACTATCTCTGAATAGAGTCGGTGCCTCGGGTATCATGTTTAAATATTCGGTGGTGAAAACTGTTGAAAAAATATTTATTCAGATTATTGCTCATTTCTCCGTCATTATCAGTTAGCTCGCCGGTGTCTGACTGTATTGGTCCAATCTTTTATCGTGTTTTAGTTTGATACATTTGATAGAATCCCTTGGGGATTGTCTTTGCCTCCCTTGCTATCCTCACCTCATTATTCCTCTTTGCTTTTCTTATCTCGGTCTTAACCCTCCTGGCTAATACCTTATAATAATCCCGGAGGTAAATTTCACCACGGTTTACCCTCCTACCTATAGCCTTCCTTTGACCAATTATGTTCTTTAAATAATTATTTATCCATTGAGGGTCATTGTTGTTTGATCTGAGTATTTTGTATGGTATGTTCTGCCTTTGTGCATTAAGTAACTCATTATATAAATTGTTGTGGAACTCGGCAACCTCAGATCTCGTCATCTGGTCGGTTTCAATGGTCAGGTTCATGGGTGGGGTGAGGTCGGTGTAGTTCACCCCCAAGCGTGATACCCCTTCTCTCAACTGTCTCTTCAAACTATCAGTTTGCCCTTCTGAAATCTGGGACTTTTGTGGAATTTTCCTTCCGGCTGCCCTGAAAATCTAACTGGAATCTAATTTCTTTGTGATCCCTGTTTGCAAGTTCGTTCCCTACCTCGACATTGCTAATGAGGTTTTCTGTGTTCGACAGAGCTAAATCGAGTATATTATTACCCGGGGTGGGTTCGGTTATATGTTGACTTAGGAAACAGTCCTGGATCGTTTCGAGAAAATCCTCTGATTCTGAGTTACCCATAAGGTCAATTCAATCTATTTGGCCAAGGTTAAAGTCGCCTACTATACAGACTTTTTTGTGTATGGAAGCTCCGCGCATTTCATCCCAAATAAGTCGCTTATTAACTCTATCAAGATTGGGAGGTCTATATATTACTCCTGTGATTAATTTTTCCCTACCGTCGATTAATTCTATCCAAATTGTTTCTATATTCCGCTCAGTTTTCATTTCCTTATTTATTTCACAAATCAGATTATCCCTGGCATAGATTGCTACTCCCCCTCCTTTCCTAATCTGCCTATCGGAATGGAATAATTTGTAACCGGCAATTTGGTATTCGACAGGTAACTCACGTGAGTCTAGGTTGATCCATGTTTCAGTGAATGTTATTATATCGATTTTTTCGGTACATACCAAGGCCCTAATATCATTCATTTTGTTTCTCATACTTCTACTGTTCGCGTAGTAGACATTTAAGTTAGTCGTGTTCTGAGTCCTCCCTTTACCGCGTTTAGGTTTTAACTTCCTGTCTAATTTAGTTTTGTTATCATTCCTAACACTATTTCCCTGTAATCTTTCACTTTGTTTACCCGCTCCCACTGCGGACTCCTCCACCCCCGTGCCCATATGTTCCCCTAGTAGTTTAAAGACTTTGATATCTTTTGAACTGCCCCCTCTAGAGACCCAGCCAGGGTTGCCACCCCATCCCGAGACAGGTGCACCCCATCCCTAGCATAAAGGTCCCTTCTGCCGTAGAAGTTGTCCCAGTTGTCAATGAATGGGACTGATATTGACTTACAATATCTGTCAAGACGGTCGTTGACACCAACTGTCCTTGACAACCATTCATTGCCAACTCTCCTAGGCAGGACACCACATATGATAGGGATCCCTCCCTAAGTCCTAATACGATCTATAGCTGCCTTGAACTTATCAAGAAGCTCCTCGCTCCTACACCGGCCAATATCATTGCCTCCTGCACTGAGGCAGATAATGGGTTTGTTCCCATTACCAGGCAAGATATTGTCCATCCTGTCAACTACATCCCCCACCCCAGCTCCTGGCAAACACACCCTCATCCTATTTTTGTTTTTACCACAAAAGGCCCTGTCCATGTACCTTACCTGTGAGTCGCCAACAATTAAAGTTTTTGTACCTTCTTTGTCAGGCCTGTCCCTTACTGTACTAACGTCCAATGTAAGGAGTATAGTGTTTATGCTAATTCATACAAACGTGTGTACAGTATACTTATCCATACAAACACGTGTATACTTATTCATAGACACGCGTGCATATTTACGTCATACAGATGCGTGCACACTCACATACATGTATACTCAATGGAACAGATAAGCGTATACACTTGTTGATACATATACGTGTATACTCATTGTACAAACACATGTACACTAATTTATACAGACACGTGCACACTCATTTCACAGACACGTGCACACTCATTTCACAGACACGTGCACACTCATTTCACAGACACGTATGCACTAATTGATAGAGACACGTGTACGCTCAATCCTATCGAGACGTGTGCACATTTAATTACAATAGCATGTTCGTACACACACTCATCCCGACACGTGCACAATTACTCATACACGTGTACACACACACATACACACACACACACACACACCAAATTCTCACGATCACGTCCATCACTATAGAGGCACCTCCTATAATGGCACTGTACTATATCACCATCAATAATGTAATTACAATATTAAATTACACCACCACCACCACCACCACCACCACCACCACCACCACCACCACCACCATCATCATCATCATCATCATCATCATCATCATCATCATCATCATCATCATCACCATCACCACCACCACCACCACCACCACCACCACCACCACCACCACCACCACCACCACCACCACCACCACCACCACCACCGAACAACAACACTACTTACACGATACCTTAAGATCTAGGGGTGGAGAGTGGGTGTGAGTGAGGGAGTAGGGGAAGTAGGGGAGGGGGGGAATAGGAAGGAGGAGTAGGGTGAGGGGGGAGAAGGAAGGGGGATGGGAAAGAGGGAGAAAGAAAGGAACAGCTAGATGGAATTGATGGGAGGGGGGATAGGAAAGGAGAATGAGAGGGAGGAGATAGAAAGGAAGAATGAGAGGGAAGGTAAATAGTAAAATAAAAGAAGGGAGAAGCAGCGGAGGGAAGGAGTAAGGGAGGAAGAAAGTTGGGAGAGGGGGTGAAGAAGTACGTGAGGCAAACTCCACCAATCTATCATTATTAAATACCTTTACCTGCCACAATGGGGAATCGAACATTGACCCCTCTCACCCCCTCCCTCCCCTGAACTGAGGTAAGGACACACTATGCTATTATAAACCCCACAGAGCCACCTGGGACAATATAACGCTTAGTCTGCGATGTATTTAAAAGGGTTAGTCAACTCTCTCTCTCTCTCTCTCTCTCTCTCTCTGTACTATTGGTTGGTATTATCCAGCTAAAGTTATGGGTCTTAGTAGTGGTGGTGGTGGTGGTGGTTTTGACGGGGTGATAATATATGTTTGTGAATAAGGATACACACACACACACACACACACACACACACACACACACACAGTCAATATAGGTGAGACAAGACACACCCTTTATTCACACCAATTAATCCCACAATCCTTTAAGTAACTGATATGATAACGTGTCTGTATGTGTCATGTACTGTCCTTGATATCGGTTGGCAAAGACACAAAAAAAACAAACCCACGCGGTTAAGGGCATAACGCGTATCTATTGGTCCCTCCTATCAGTACACTAAATACGGGTTGAGTTGGAGAAGATTAGCACGGATTAGGTTAGGTTAGGCTAGGTTAAGGCAATGTAGGCAAAATTTAAGGTCTTCCGTGTGTGTGTGTGATTGAATGTATGTATGTAAGTATATATGTTCATGTGTATGTACGCCAGCTTCCACATGTTTATTCATTTACGTAGCAATACTTACATGTTCCTATTAACATACAATCACAGGTCTCTCCCTCTCTCTCTCTCTCTCTCTCTCTCTCTCTCTCTCTTTCTCTCTCTCTTAGGCTGTACACGAGACACACATATACACGAGACACAAATGTACACGACACATGTACACGAGACACACATGTACACGAGACACACATGTACACGACACATGATGTACACGGCACAGATGTACTATAACCACACATGTACACGACACATATGTACACGACACATGTACACGAGACACACATGTACACGAGACACACATGTACACGACACATATGTACACTATCAAAGCCACTGCTCACACGACACAATGAATTAAATAATAGTACTCAAGGGATTCAATCATCGTACTCTAGAGGTTAAGTCATCGTACTCTAGAAGTTAAGTCATCGTTCTCTAGAAGTTGAGTCATCGTTCTCTAGAGGTTAAGTCATCGTACTCTAGAAGTTAAGTCATCGTACTCTAGAAGTTAAGTCATCGTTCTCTAGAAGTTAAGTCATCGTTCTCTAGAGGTTAAGTCATCGTACTCTAGAAGTTAAGTCATCGTTCTCTAGAAGTTAAGTCATCGTTCTCTAGAGGTTAAGTCATCGTACTCTAGAAGTTAAGTCATCGTACTCTAGAAGTTAAGGCATCGTTCTCTAGAGGTTAAGTCATCGTACTCTAGAGGTTAAGTCATCGTTCTCTAGAGGTTAAGTCATCGTACTCCAGAGGTTAAGTCAACGTACTCAAGGGATAAATTGATCGTACTCAATGGATTAAATCATTGTACTCAAGGGATTAAATCATCGTACTCAAAAGATTAAATCATCGTACTCTAGAGGTTAAGTCATCGTTCTCTAGAGGTTAAGTCATCGTACTCTAGAAGTTAAGTCATCGTACTCCAGAGGTTAAGTCAACGTACTCAAGGGAATATTTGATCGTACTCAATGGATTAAATCATTGTATTCAAGGGATTAAATCATCGTACTCAAGGGATTAGTTCATCGTACTCAAGGGATTAATTCATCGTACTCTAGAGGTTAAAAGAAATCTTCCTACATCCTCAGAAACCAACACTTTATTTACCGCAACCAATTGCCAATTAAAATATCCAACTATTCACACGAAATGGGTACGAAATCAGGGCCAATTATTGTATCGCTGGCAGGTCTGTGGTGCCCTGGGAGAGAGAGGGAGAGGGGGAAAGAATGGGAGGAATGGGGAGAAAGAGGGGGTACGGATAGAAGTGGTACGGAAGGAGGGGAGAGGGAGAGGAGGAACGAAGGGGGGGAATGTAAAGGGGAAGGGGAAAGTAAAGGGGAAGGGAAAGTAAAGGGGCTAAGGATAGAAAAAAGGGGAGGAGAGGGGGGAGGAGGCAAGGAGGAAGGATGGAAGGAAGGGGAGGGGAGAGGAAAAATGGAAGGGGAAAGGAGGGAAGGGGAGTGAGAGGGGGAGAGGGGAAGGGGGAAGGAGGCAAGGGGGAAGGAGGAAAGTGGGGGGGGAAGGGGAGTTTTATCAGCAGTATCTATTTCGTGGCAGACAATAGCGAGCCCCTACCGTCCGCAACATCCTGGTATACACACAACACTAGCCAACTCTTGTGCAATATCTCTCTCACTCTCTCCCTCATTCCTACCCTCCCTCACTCCTACCCTTCCTCTACTCCTTACTCCTACCCTCCCTCACTCCCTCTACTCCTTACTCCTACCCTCCCTCACTCCCTCTACTCCTTACTCCTACCCTCCCTCACTTCCTCTACTCCTTACTCCTACCCTCCCTCACTCCCTCTATCCTTCTCTCCCTTGCTTACTCCTTCCATCTCTCCCTCCATCCCTCACTCACAGTATAGTTACAGTATAGGCACAGTGGCCATGTGTGTGTGTGTGTGTGTGGAGGCCCAGCACTAAGCAGGGGTCTCTCTCTCTCTCTCTCTCTCTCTCTCTCTCTCTCTCTCTCTCTCTCTCTCTCTCTCTCTCTCTATTTAAAGCGAGTTAATTTAGTTCTAAGACTTATAATTGATTTACAAATTCTATGTTTCGTTTCTCCAATTAAAACTCCACCACTAATTAGGAAGAAAACAAATGCCAATTATGTTTTTAAGAACAGGAGGTGGTGATTATCCTAATTAGTCGGCGTCAACTACACCACAATGATACTAATTATTTCGGATCACCTGATGATTAAACACCCTATTGCTAACCTAACCTTACCTAACCTAACCTAACCAAATCAACCAAACCTAACCTAAATTAACGCTAACCTAACCTAACCCTTTACCAGATAACGTAAGGGTGCTTAATCCTCAGGTGAAATAATACTGGGGTGCCTAATTTTCATGGGAATCTATTATATCTTATCTCTCCACACACTGCAGTGGATCTGTCTGTCTAACTCTTTGTGTGTCTGGTGTCTGTCGTTCTGTCTGTCTGTCTGTACTGGCCACATAGTTTTGGGGGGTTGTAACACCTCAATGAAACTATTTACTCTCGTCTATTTTCTATTAACAGTAACTGAACTCCCTGTAAAGTCGTGTAAATTAAGGTAGATTCATGTAAATTCACGCAAACTCATGTAAACCCGTGTAAGTTGGTGTAAATCCACGTAAAACCTTTATAAACCCGCGAAAACCAATGTAAATTCGCGTTGAATCCATGTGTACCCGTATAAATTAAGTGTATGTATGTATGTATGTATGTATTTTCTTCTGTGTATTTTCTGTATGACAACACAGAGCAGTATGCAAAACAAAATAAAGAAATCAGAAGAAAAATAAAAAAATCGCACGAAAAATAAACAAACCGCACGAAAAATAAACAAACCGCACGAAAAACAACAATAACAAACAGGAGATGACATTATCAACTGAGATCAGTGAACAAAATAATGAATGATCCTAATATCATATGAAAGATCTTAATTCCATTCTGTAGGGGCGTCAACCATCCCCTCTCTACCACCCTATGTATGCTAATTATACGCTACACTCATACATATACACACAATACCACAATATCCTCACATATACACATTTACATAACCCATTCAAGTTTTAAGTCTCGTGAATCAGGTGGTCGCCATTATTATATACAGTATATAAGGGGTTTAGTCAGCCTCTCAATGAATGAATGGATGGGAGTGTCCACTGTCTTATCTCTCTCTCTCTCTCCAAGTTCATTTCACTTTCTCTTTGTGTCACATTCTGTTCATATTTCCCTCTCTTTTTTTTACGGTTTATTGTTCTCTCGCTTCTTCTGTTCCCCTTTCCTTGTTCCCTCTCCACCTCCTCCTCTTCTTCTTCTTGATTTTTTCTGTGTATCGTTTATTTTATTATTTACTTTTATTTATCACCCTTTCTTACCTCCCTCTCTCTCACTGGGTTAAGTCATCGTACTCAAGGAAGGGGTTAAGAGTAATGGTCTTGGCTTACCTATCAAAATTTACAGTACATAGGAACCCCCACCCCGGGTGACTCTTCTCCACCCCACCCCCGTCCCCCCACCAACTCTTTATCCAAGTCAATTGTCCAACCCTCCACTACCCCATCTTCCCCACCCCCATCACCTCTTCACTCCGACACCTCAGTACTAAGAAGGGAGTTGGTCATGGTGAGTTGATTATTCTAATTACGTCTAAATCATTCTCCAAGACTTTCCGACTATAATGGACCCCATGTCCGGTAAAATTAAAATCATTCACGTTAGAGAGAGAGAGAGAGAGAGAGAGAGAGAGAGAGATAGAGAGAGAGAGAGTAGATGGTGTGGGTGTGGTGATAGATGGTGTCGACGTGGTGATGGATTGTGTGGGCGTGACGGACAGGTGTGTAACGTTGATGAGTCATAAAGGGCCAAACCAGTTGTGATGAGGAACATCTGTGCAGGAGAGGGGAAGGAGGAGAGGGGGAAAGGGGACGCATGGGGTAAAGAGGGAAGATATGGAAGGAGAGACGCGAATGAACTAAGTGGGAAGGGGATTTTATGGGTGATGACAGTAAATGGGAGGGAGGTGAGAGAGATGATGGGGGAATGCGGGCAGAGGAAGAGAGTGAGAGAATTTAGAGAGATGAAAGCGTGAGAAAAGGAAGATGGGAGTGAGAATGGAGGAGAAGAAAAGGGATAGTGGGAGAAGATGAAGGAGAGGAAGAAAAATGGGGGAGGAAGAGAGTGAGAGGGAAGAGGGGAGGAAGGATGGAGGTAGAGTTACGAAATCGAAAAAAAAAAATCACGTGTTTCTTCATCATCAACGAGACATTAATTCCGAAAAATAATGACAAATAATAATAATAATAATATCAACACTAACAAAAATAATAATAATAAAATAATAATAAAAATAAAAATAATAATAATAATAATAATAATAATAATAATAATAATAATAATAATAATAAAACAATAATAATAATAATAAATAATAATAATAATAATAATAATAATAATAATAATAATAATAATAATAAAAATAATAATAATAATAATAAAACAATGATAATAATAAATAATAATAATAATAATAATAATAATAATAATAATAATCTCGTAAATTGACTGTTCTCCAGCTCCTGAAACTAATAACATGCTAATTACGTATTATTTACTGAATGTTTAGTATATATTGGTTAATGCATCCCTGAGTAGCGCCTAGTGATGGTGGTGGTGGCGGGGATGGAGGTAGTGGTGGTGGTGGCGGGGATGGAGGTGGTGGTGGTGGTGTGGGTTGTGGTGGCGGTGCAGGGGTTGTGGTGGTGGTGGTGGTGTGGGTTGAGGTGGTGTGGGTTGAGGTGGTACTGGCGGTGGAGGGGTGGTGGTGGTGGTGGTGGCAAAGTGTGGGTGGTAGTAGTAATGGTGGTGGTTATAATGGTGATGTCATGGTAGTAATAATATGATGATGGTGGTTATAGTAGTAGTGATGACGGCGTGTAAAGAAGAAGAAAGAAAAATAAGAAAAAGGAAAAGGAGCAAGAAAGAAAGAAAAAGCTGCCTTACACCCTCTAACCTAACCTAACCTAACCAACTCGGTGACATCAACTCAAAATGGAAATAAAAAGAAAACTCAAAATTCAAAATCCTTCTCAACTACCCCTCCCTAACCCCCTTATACTGAACCTAACCTAACCCCCCCAACTCTACCCCCGTCATACTGAACACCTCTCACAAGCCCTTCATATTTCTCTACCTTCACTTATCGTAAAGATGATAATATGAACACTGAAGAGGATTTAACACAAAATAAACTCCGTGTGTAAAATATAACCACAGGAGATGACCAGAGAAAATTTAATTCAATCTGTCAGATGAAGATGTGCCAACTCTCTCTCTCTCTCTCTCTCTCTCTCTCTCTCTCTCTCTCTCTCTCTCTCTCTCTCTCTCTCTCTCTCTCTCTCTCTCTCTCTCTCTCTCTCTCTCTCTCTCTCTCTCTCTCTCTCTCTCTCTCTCTCTCTCTCTCTCTCTCTCTCTCTCTCTCTCTCTCTCTCTCTCTCTCTCTCTCTCTCTCTCTCTCTCTCTCTCTCTCTCTCTCTCTCTCTCTCTCTCTCTCTCTCTCTCTCTCTCTCTCTCTCTCTCTCTCTCTCTCTCTCTCTCTCTCTCTCTCTCTCTCTCTCTCTCTCTCTCTCTCTCTCTCTCTCTCTCTCTCTCTCTCTCTCTCTCTCTCTCTCTCTCTCTCTCTCTCTCTCTCTCTCTCTCTCCTCTCTCTCTCTCTCTCTCTCTCTCTCTCTCTCTGTCTCTCTCTCTCTCTCTCTCTCTCTCTCTCTCTCTCTCTCTCTCTCTCTCTCTCTCTCTCTCTCTCTCTCTCTCTCTGGAGTTGCCAAACCATCAGGAAATGAATGATGCTGTGTGTTTTATTCCGTCGCCCATACACACACACACACACACACACACACACACACACAGAGGAACCATATGAACCGTAGGAAAGAGAGAGACTGACAAAGCCATGACAAACTAGGGGACGGATATAGAAGATAATATGCTAAAATTTATATGTAAACGAATGGGAAAAAACGACAGGGAAACAGAGAAACGGAGAGATAAAGGTAGAGACAAGATAACACTGATAAGAACAAAATGAGAATTATAACAAACACACAGACAGGCACAGACAGAGATAGACAGACAGACATGGGGAGTGAGTTCTTTCCCTTCGTGTTACCTGCGGACCCCAACACGCTCTTGCCACCACAGTGTTAGTAGCTACGTGTTTGGTGATGATGAGTCGAGCTTCTGTTTACGTTTATGCTGTGTGCACCCGTAGCTGTGGTGTGCATCGAGTCAACACACAGGGGGGTTAGTGGGTGGGGGAGGGAGGGGGTGGGAGTGGGTGATGTGGGAAGGAGGAAGTTGGGAGGTGTGGGGTAGTGAGGGAGGCGGTAAGGTGGGAAGTGGGTGATGTGGGGGGAGGGAGGGGTGGTGGGGAATGGGTGATGTGGGAAGGGAGGAAGTTGGTAGGTGTGAGGTGGTGAGGGAGGCGTGGGTGGGGAGGTGGGTGATGTGGGGAGGGAGGGGTGGTGGGGGAGTGGGTGATGTGGGAAGGGAAGAAGTTGGGAGGTGTGGGGTAGTGAGGAGGGGTAAGGTGGGGAAGTGGGTGATGTGGGGGAGGGAGGGTGGTGGGGAGTGGGTGATGTGGGAAGGGAGGGAAGTTGGGAGGTGTGAGGTGGAGGAGGAGGCGTGGGTGGGAAGTGGGTGATGTGTGGGGGAGGGAGGGGTGGTGGGGAGTGGGTGATGTGGGAAGGAAGAAGTTGGGAGGTGTGGGGTAGTGAGGGAGGGGGTAGGTGGGGAAGTGGGTGATGTGGGGGAGGGAAGGGTGATGTGTGGGGAGGGGGAGGGTGGTGGGGGAGGAAGGTGGGGGTTGGGAGGAGTGTTTAAGGGTGGTGGGGGAAGGTTAGTAATAAAATGTCTGGTCAAGGGTTGTTAAGAGTGTATTATGTTACTGAGTGCAATGTTTTGAAGTGATGGCAAGGAGGAAGGAGGGAATGAAGAGGGAGGAAAGGAGGAAGAGAGGGGGTAGGAAGAAGGGAGGAAATGGAAAGTTGGGAGGAAAAAGGGAGGAAGGTGGTAAGGAGAGAGGAAGAAGTGAGGGAAGAAGAATGAAGGAGGAAGGGAGGAAGGAATAAGGACACACACACACGCACACAAAATGCAGGAAGGGACAATGTTAAGACAGGTTGCGTGGAGATGTCGTGAGGGTTGGCGTCAGTCCGTCACACACGTCGAGGTCTTTTTTTAACATACAACCGTCAAAAAGTTCACGTGAGATAAATGGTGACGAGACCTTTCTTCTCTGTTGTGTAAAATAGCGAGGTACTGTAGTAAGGTTGTAGGGTATCAATTCTTATACACGTAACCTAACCTAACCTAATTTAACTTAACTGAACTTCACCTAATTTAACTTAACGTAAGCTAACCTGGTTTGATCTAACCTAACCTAACCTCCATCACATCACCACACACCATCATCACCACCACTACCGCCACCACACATCAAAGCCTGACCCCCCTCCTCTTTCCTCCTCAACTCTCTATCTCATATAGATCGGCGACTCATCACACACATCTCCCCTCTTCTCTTTCATTACAAAAATATATTACAAAATACAAATATTCTCAATGTAACTGTAACTTGAACGTCTATAGAGAGTACTTTTCAAGTTTATGTTTACGTCTTGACATTTCATTAATTCTAAGTGTTTCGGATTACCTGACGATTAGGCACCCCAGCTCATTTCACCCTAGCGCTAACTGAGGGTGGATAAGGTGAGGTTAGGTTAGGTTTGGTTTAGGGTGTTTAATCAGGTAAAATAAACTGGTGTGTTTAAACTTCAGTTGATCCGAGTTTTCTTATCCTCTTCCATTTATTTTCATTATAAATTGTTCCTTTTTTGTGTAAATTACTTCATTAATCCGCAACCTTTTTAAGCATCATTCCCTTATTTACGTCACTGTTCCCGTTTCTTCACTTTTATCTGTGTATTCTCTCTCCGACCTTCTATTTACTGTCTGTTGCGTCTAGGTTATCGTGACAATAAAAACCGAAGCCCAAAAATAGACCCAACGAGCTCAAAATATATAACCTGAACACGAGTCGAAGTTTGAATCTCAGTTTTAGTTTAATTCAGTAAAGTCGTCAAAAAATTTAGTGATGCAACAGGAGCAGGTATTAAAAAATGTGTAGAGAGATAGAGAGACAGAAAGTACCATGCATATATTATGTGATGATAACATAGATTATAAAATGTAGTTTACATTATTATATTCATTGTGTCTCATTTACTGTACACACCACAATTATCTGTAAATAAACATTATCATCTCTGTTTGCATTACAACACATTCCCGCGATAACAATATATCACCTGATGAATGATTAATAACCTAGCCTAACCTAAAATGACTTAACCTAACCTAATCTAACGTAAGTGACTCATAGCATGATATAACCAAACCTAACCTAAACTACCTAACTTACCTCCTCACAGGTAGCATTAGGTTAGATTAGCCTTAAAATGTTTAATCATCACCTGAATCAAATAATCCGAAAAAAACACACACACCACAAAACCAAACATACATACACCTGAAAACACCTCCGAGTGAAGTATGAAGGGGGTGAACAAGCCGTTCTTGACATTGAGAGAGAGAGAGTTCTTATCTCGGAAAAACCTCAAGCTCTTATCAATAGGTTGGAAGGGTTGCAACAGCCGGATCCAGATATTGTCCAGCTTCCCTTCGTTAGTTGTTCGTTATCTTGCTACGGGTATCCTTTGACTGCAGCTACCATCCTCGCTTGCCTCCTCCCCCCTTACCATCCAACGGTACACTATCCCCTCGTGTATTTATTCTTCTATTACATTGGTGATTCGATTCTATTAAGAGACTAATTGATGTTAAGAGAGAGAGCGAGAGAGAGAGGACGAAGTAAAGAAATAGGGAAATCAACAACAACAACAACACACACACACACACACACACACACACACACACACACACACACACACACACACACACACACACACATATATCTGTAGCCGGTTGGCGATAAACAGAATCTTATCTGTTTATTTCTGTCCTGTACAAAGCACCATTAGGGAGATAAGGGGGGACACACTGCTTGCCACTACTCTCACCTGTCGTGGACTCGGTAGCTGGGGACGCGGCGGCCTATAAGAGTGCAGGGACGCGAGGTGTATGTTGTTGTGACATCTGTGAATTAAAACACCATGTTAATTAGTCTGTAAATAAAGGTATCACGTACTAATGGACCTGTAATTAAAGGTCTTTTGTATTAATAGAATTGTAAATCAAGAGATCATACATTAAATTTTGTACATTACGGATATCATACATTGATAAATTTGTAAATAAAAATATCATACATGGGTGAATTTGTAAACAAAGGCACCATACCTGAATAACTATGTAAATATATTGCTGAGATAATACAGTGAATTTTGTATATATATATAGAGATTATCATACACATTCACACACAGGCTCATGCACACACACACATACCTGCCGATACACATGTACCCATTATGGCTTAACCCTTGAAGGAAAATAGTCTAACCCGTTGGTGATGATGGATGACAAATGATTGATACTCTTGATACCTTAATGAATGAATAACACTGTTTGCTGCGTAATGACAGTGAAGGATCCGAAATGAGAGTGTTGATAACTAATGATATGAATGATGGAGAATGATATAAGTTGATAGTATCTCCTGGCGGTGATTGATACATAATGATACTGGTTTGATAATGGAGTGATACCTCTCGACACGTTCATGTTGAAATTGGTTGATATTGAGATAATTGAACATATTGGTGTTTCAGATAAAGCCATAACCTAAAGTTGACCAGACCTCAACTAACCTGAAATAATAATATAAATCACTTCTACATATCAATACATCTACTAATAGACATGCATATACATTCATACCTGTACAATTTGAGTTTGAATATTAACACATTAAATGCCACTGTTTTTATTAAATAGCGTCAAATATATCGACTCTGGGTAATTTTATTTACGTAATCTCAAACTGATATTTTCTCAATTAAGTAGAAAATGATGTGTGTGTGTGTGTGTGTGTGTGTGTGTGTGTGTGTGTGTGTGTGTGTGTGTAATGATCCATGTCACGTGTACCTTACTGTTTTTGCTACGCAGTGGTCCGGGCAAACAACTGCACCACTAATTCATCTTAATTAAATACTTTCTGCGATTTATACCTTCATAATTAATGCCTAAAGAATATTGAAAAACCTAAACATACATATATAGATATGCATACATACAGGCATACGTGCAGTCATTCATGTATATAAATGTATACATACATAGACTGTCATGCATATACAGTATACCTAATGGTTGCCCCTCCCGTGACGAGGATAGCCAGTCCAAGGGCCACCTAGGCGTGTATTTGTTTAAAGTGTAGAAGCTGTCGCCAACACAACAACCACACCCTAAGTTAACGAGCTGCATGACCCAGTGTCAAGGAATAGTCCGAGAAGACCGGACAACTCGCCAACTGCACTGGCTAACCATTACCCCGGAACACGATCCACAAATCAATTAACATCCAGGTTCCCAATTACTGCTGGGTAGACAGAGGCAAATGGCGTAAAGAAACTTGCCCATAGTTTCACCCTAGGATGGGTTAGATTGTATTGAGGTTCGATAAGGCTCGTAATGTTACAGGATAAATTAGGCTACGCTAGCATGGTAAGGGTAGATAAAGTTACGGTGTCACGTTTATGTAAGATAAGGTTAGGTTAGGTTAGGTTTAAGTAAAATTAGGTAGGATTAAGGTAAAGAACTCCTCCGAAACCAGACATTGCAGACGAAAAACAAGTAACAAAGCAACATTAGAAAAACCTGTTAATCAGTCATTCACTGTTGTTTGAATACATTATATTGTATAACATTTTATCTTGAGTAATTATATTCAATATCACAAGTTAGTTAAAATTTTATGATAAATTGGTAATATTTATCGACGCGAGGAATAAGAAAATATCATTTGGCATAATACGAAATACAGTCCGGTGTCTCTTGCATCAGTTAACTCAAGAGAAAAAGTCTATTGTATGATATCAGGCATTTGGAGATGATGACGCATGGACTGATGATGATGTAGATACATTTAGTTCGTTAGCAATTAAAGAAATGAGGCAAGGCGGATAAAATTCACACCAAGATTGACAAAGGTGACAAGGCTACGCCGACTCACTAACCTGCAACCATGATTTATTCGATTAAGTATTTTAGGCTAATATACGACTGGTGACCGTCAGCAGTTCGGTAATTATAGAAGGTGTTTTTAGGCTGTTTTGTACGCTGTTTACTTTCACTTCTATTCATTTTCTTGGGGGTAAATGCTTATTTTTCTAGATATAGGGGCGTTAAGATATAGGTTAGGTTAGGCTTTGGTTGGGTTAGCACTTGATTTCAGCCCTTTTTATATTTTTTCCAACATAATACAGTATTCCCTAATAACATCAGTTAAAATTGGGTATTTTTAAAACTATTTTCAATGAACAACAGCGGACGGTAATTAACCAAATTTGTATTTTATTTTAGTTTATCTTATTAACATATATTCAGGAACATAAGTCGTGGTTTATTCCCTATTTAACATCCATTACTTCAGAACCCTGACCCTGGGTAAGGTTAGCCACGATACAACGAGGATATTAAATAAATCATAAAATTTACAAGACTTGGCGATGACCCCGCGCGGCTCACCGTGTAAACAATGGAATTAAAATGGAACTTATTTTCGTAATTTCTAAGTTATTGTATAGTGTATTAACCTACTTAGACTACCTACTTAAACATCTTACTTCTTAAAACACAATAACACATAAATATCAATAACAGCAATAACAATACCGAGTGTTAAAACGTAGCACTGTGCTGTATTTATCACGCCACGTCACTTCATCTCATACTTTATTTAAATCATTATTAACATTTAAGTTAGTTTAATGATTCACTGAGTAAGACAAGAAGATAATCCGTGTTAATTAGTCAAGGAGATTTTTTCTTAACAGAAGACTCAGAAGCGTAGTCTAGTTGAATAAGCTGGCAAAAGCGTCATAATATTGTACCATCACAGAAGTCTTACTAAGAATAGATATAATTTTCAATGCCATTATATCTTAAGGTCTTGTTGAAGTTATTTACCCGTACATGACAGTACAAATAACACGTAAATAACAAAACGTATTTATATATGGTAATGGGTAATTTATCCTAGTATGTTATTTATTCCTGTTCTTCAAATCAACTCGTAGACATTTGGATTCACGTTTGTGGTAGTAGTAGTAGTGGTAGTAGTAGTAGTAGCCGAAGTCGCGGTAATGGTAGTACAGTATATTAATAATAGGAACCTAATATTTAACGTAAATGTAAGATACTGTTACACAAAGACGTGACATGATCCACACAATTAATTACCTTAAATGAAGTGCTGAAGCTGTCTACCACAATGTTGCAGGCACAATGTTCCCTCCAACAGAGCTTGTAGCATTTCTTGGGAATATTATTGATTGTGTCACTTTTCAGTACTTTTAATTCACCAAAAGAAATGTGGCGGGGTAAAATTTGCTGATCGAGGTGGCTGTATTGACTTCGACACTCCCTCAGTGAACGCCATGGCGCCGAGTGAGTCGTGTTTCCCATGTGGAGTACATTTACGTAAAGTATTAGATTCCTGATATATTTTTTAGTGCATGGAAATTATTTAGGGTTCTTAAGTAAAAAAAAAAACTATGTATATCCATTATTACTCTTGTCTAATGCTGGGCGATTCTTCATTCATTAACCCTGAAAGTTAGTTACAACTTAAGACCAGCATCAAACATCTTCAATATCGATTATAATTCAAAGTTTGATATTACAAATGTTTATGAAATCAAATAAATGGTTATTTTAAGTGGAGTGTTGAAAGGAACCAAAATTTTTTTATCTCGCGCGAATGTCCTTGGAGGCGTCGGTTAATCCTCGCGTTAGTTTGTTGAGAGTATGTAGATTTGCCTTTAAATATCCAATGAAAATAGATTCGTGGTATAGTGGTACCCATCATGGCTTGAATACAAGATAACCACCAAAAATCGATGATAAAACCTAAGCTGACATAATTTAAAAGAATTACTATTAATGTTTTGTTCCTCATTTGATCTTATGACACGTCACAACTGTTCATGCTGGCTCTGCAGGCATCTGACATTAGCTGACGTTGATAAATAAAATACATTATACCATTTTTATTTTGTTGTTTCTCAGGGTTCTTAAATAGAAATGTCACCTTGTGTAAGGATCGCCATTCAATCGTTGTTTGGTACTCGTAAGAGTAATTTGCACAATAAACAAATCTCGTATTATGCCTTTTCTAGCATTATTACAAATAATTTTTCCGTTAATCTTCTCATATTTATATAAAAAAGTCCTCTTTAGTGGTATATATCATCTACATTTCACCAAAAAGCCATATGTTGTCTATGACAATTAATTTAAGTTGAACTTTAAACGAACCCAAAAGATTTAAGGTGCCAGTGTTGGAGTGTAGGAGTGTTGAGGAGCCATGGATAGTGACCGTTGGGAGCTGGGACCAGGACAGGACGCGGCGCCATGTTGACTCTCCTCAACACTCGATTGAAAAAGAGAGAATTCTTTGCCCTTATGTTTGAAATTTCTTACAATAGACTTTTTCTTTATGTAAGGACAACTCTGTTAATCCTGGACATCCGTAAGTAAGCTGTGATTACTTTGTGATTTGTAATTTAATGGACGGCGGTGAATTTAACGACTGAGGACTGTCGTGGACGTCTTGTTCATTCAGTAATTTATGTTGATTTTACGGTGATTTTACGTAGTGACGGTCATTATACAGTGATGCGATAGTGAATTAGACAAATTACAGTGTTGTGACAAGGACTTGGATAAACTAAAGTGAAGTGATAGTGAATTAGTATAAAATAATTCGTGTGGTAAAACTACGGTGGCGATTTTTAATTGGATAAAATAAAGAAAATAAAGACTGATAATGACGTAATTAAAATACGGTGACTGATAAAGACTTAAGACTCGGTATAGTGAGTATGAAAATTAAATTGAAAAAAAAAATGTTAAAAATTGACAATAGTGTTGACGAGTGAACAATGAAAGTCCGTAAGTGAAGAAAAAAAAACATTAAATATCAAGAAAATATTAAAATGGGAAATAAACGAATCAGGAAATATGTGAAACTAAATGATAATGTGGAGAAAAAAAATCGAAAAATTTACCCTAATAGAAAAATGGTAATTATAAAGAAAAAAATACACCGTGGGATTGATTCACTATTAATAACTTACAAGGAAAACTTATAATGAACCCGGGAAATAATAGTGAGTTATAAGTGTATTTAAGTGATAAATTTACACCTAAAGTGACTCTTACAAGATGAAGTTGGCTGTGATTGTGGCTACTGCACCACCTCCCTTCTTCAGCGTCACTTCATAAAGGTAAGGTGTTGGTTAGTAGAGAACAGAGACACTCATCCTGCCTGTGTCTCTCCTCCTGCAGCCACTGTGAAAATTTTTGAGTTGTGTTAATTTTTTGTTGGTTTTTTGCCTTGAAGTTTGAAATTTTTGGTACCGTACCGTATGTTACTATGAGAGTCTTGGTATTTAACTTGGGAATTAAATTTAGAAGTTCTTTTGGTATTTAACTGGAAATGTTGGTCTTTTTTAATTTTTTAACTCGATTTTGAAATTCATGGTATTCAATTTAATTTTTGAATTCTTGGCATTTAACTTTAGAATTCATGGTATTTTGGAATGTAAGGCGAGGCTGGAGGGAGAAGGTACACTGTGATGATGTCTCTATTGTTTACTGACTAAATGACATCAAGAGCTCAAGATAGTCTGCACCACCACACAATGATGGCGTGAGTGTTGCTCCTTTTGCCAATTTCGGAAAAAAAAAGCAAAACAGATTAAAGTTATACCGTAAAACATAGGGAAAAGTGGTATAGTGATTATGTTTTTGTGTGTGATCAAGTCTAGTGTCTTGGCAAGGTTTTGTAAGGCTTTTGTTGTCAAGCTTTGTATGGTACCTGCATAGTATATATAATTTTTGTCAAGCTTTGAGAAGTAATTAATCTTTTTTGTCAAGCTTTGAGAAGTAGCTAATTAATCTTTTTTTTGCCAAGCTTTAAGAAGTGATTAATATTTTTTTGTAAAGCATTGTAAATTAAGTACAATTGTCAAGCTTTGTAAATAATCTTTATGGCCAAGCTTTAAGAAGTAATTAGTCTTTTCTAAAGTTTTGATAAGTATTTAATCTTCTTTGTCAAGCTTTGAGAAGTACAGTACAGTAATTAAACTTTTTGCTAAACTTTAAGAATTAATTGGTTTTAAAGTAAATAATCTTTGGATCTTCTTGGTTTGATGAACTTATTTTTTCTTAGAATCTGATGATTCTTTTGTAATTTTATGCATTGATTAGTTTTTTCTTTGGAGAAGTTATAATAAAGTACTGAAAATGACATTCAAAGTGTTAACTGTATTAATGTCTCTCTGTTTAGGTTGTATGATGGTAAAAAGTGTAACTACTCTTAATGGGACTAAGGTTTTCTAAAACATTTGTAAATTCATTTTGTAAATAATTTTTTTTAATGTTAAACTGTAAAGGAATAGATGTTTGCTTTGAAATTTATTTAGAGTACAGTACATATCAATTCCCATCAAAATTGCTTCATATTTTGTTAAAATCAGCGCCTGATTCTACAATATAATGTTGCTTATCTACTAAAACATTAAGTTCAGCAAACCGAAAAGATCCTAATATTTTTTTTATCAGGCTTTGTAAAGTAAAATGATTTTCTTTGTTAAGCTGTTTAAAGTAAATTATTTTTTCTGCTAAGACTTGTACAGTAATAGCTAGCTACTCTATTTTGTGTCTATTAAGATAGTTGTTTGTTTTGCTTTTGAGTTCCGTTATTGGCTTCTGTGTTTCTTTTATTTATTATTTCTATTTATGTCCATGTACAGTATGTATTCTTTTTCAGAAATTAATTTTTTTTCTGTGTGAATTAACTTGAGTCAACTTTGCCAGCGATTAGCATTTTGTGGGAGTAGTACCCAGGGTAGTGACTCACAAACATTCGTACGATGACTATTGCTCGTATATGGTTCACTTAAAATTACAGTACAGCACCAAAATAACGCCCCGAAAATAGCATAGAAATTAATACTGGAACTACCTTAACTACCTACTTTGACTTGGCATCATTTAGGGACAAAATTATTATTCTTATTTTATGTTTATTTATTTATCTTTTAATTTTGCCTTTACTGGTGATAATTGTGCGTATCTAGTTTTGATAGTTCTCTCTGTGTAATTTTGAAGCTATTTTTTGTTGTTTTTGCATTATTTTCGTGTTTTAGATTCAGTAGTTATTATATTTTTATATCTCCACTTACGAGAAGTTACTCATCGGACGAAGATATGTGAATCCATGCCGTGTCGTGATAAGTTAGCTGGGGAGAAATTGTTTCTACTCGACGCATATTTCTATAGGCCTATGGTGTCGTGTACCATGATGTAAACCTATAGCGTCGTGGTGGAATAGTATCTGACGAGGCGTTGTTGTGGGTTGCCATGGCGCCAGGTATTTGCACTGTTCGTTTGCGTCAAGCCTAGTGAGCCGTTTTTTTTTTAATATTGCTCTTTTAACCTTCAATTATTGGCGTCTTGTTGTTCTGTTATTATCGTTTTATTTATGTTCACGTTTGTATTTTCAGGACGTTCTTTTTTTTTCCTTGCCGTGTTAGTTCCTATAATTTTGCGAATTCCTGTTAGAAATTGGAGTGTTTAGCAAGGTAAAGTGTGCATGGTGGTGAGGCACAAACGTTCGCACGCTGAATATTCCTTGTGAAGCGTTGACTTAAATTGCTGTACTAAAATTAACATAAAGATTACATTGAAATTAACACCGTGACTATTATAATTAGCTGCGTTAACTTAACACTATTAGGGGGACAAAATTAAGGTAAAGAATCTCGAAGAATTCTCTATGGTAACTTTGTCTCCTAACTGGTGTTTGTTATATGTATCGGGTAATGATAGATTTCTCGGTGTAATTTTGTTTCTTTTGTTTTTGTATAATTTAGGGTTTTTCTTTCATCAGCTTAATCTTTTTTTTTTTTTACATTTTCAGTCGTGAGGAATTATTTATCGAACGAACATTGTGATTCCGCACCTCCAGTGTCACATTGGGCTACTGACGTTTTATCGTTTGAATACCATGAGCGGAGGAGTGCCGTATAGTGTGGTGGGGTACCATGGAGTGAGTTAGTGTTGTAAGAGGAACCATAATTGAGGGTGCCCTGTTTAAATTTAAAGAGGGTACCTTGATGTAGTGTTAGGGTGCTGTGGTGTAACGGAGATTTCACCAACCATCATTCGGGGTAACGTAATTTAGCAGTATGTCGTGGCATTGCATAGCTTAGTACAATATAGGCAGGTGGGGATTTTTATACGTCTGTTTATGAGTCATCTCGTTGGATTATTTTTTTTCTTAGTAATTTACATCAATACACCGAACACCTTTGTAAACAGGCTTGATTTACACTGTCACTCCCGATACTGAGCTGGGAGAAGGGAGTCACATTAACACGAGGGCATCTTTGTACGTGTGAGAGAGAGGTGAATGTTTCTGTTTGTTTTGGTCAACTAGTGTGTGTGTGTGTGTGTGGTGGGTAACTTCTGTGTAGTTCATTGACTTGTTTTCATCGTCGGTGTTTTATGTCGTTTTTTCTCCATTGTCTGTATGCGTGTGTGATTTTAATTGAAAATTTATTAATATTTTGTTTTGTTTACATTTTGAAGTAACACACACACACACACACACACACACACACACACACACACACACACACACTGGTTAACGTTGTAGTTTGCTTCTGGGACAAGACGTCATAGCACATCGACCAGTAACAGCCTGGATGACGGGCGCTCTGTAGCCGCACACAATGACCGCCTCCTCTAATATGGGTAAACGCCTCTGTGCCGAGTTGACGCCGTTGTATATTTTTAAACTTTTTTTTTTAAGAGTTTCTGTCATCGTGGGAGTTTCATTGGGTTAATTATGTCGTTAATGTTATCCCAGCTGGTGTGAGTGTTGGTTGGTGAGGGCTGTGTGTGTGTTTGTGTGTGAATGAGGGCAGTTTGTGTATGCATGCATGTGTGTGCTTAATTGTTTGAGAGGGAGGTTTGTGTTGCATGGTTAACTATTTATTGCTATGTTGCAACCCGGGGCTGGGACTGAGATGGTGGTGGTGGTTGGAGTTGCTTCAGGATATGTCGTCGCTCGGCAGCTGATGGGAGAGAGAAGCGCCACAGTGTTTAATAGTCCTTGAGTGAAGGTGTTTGTAGGTGTCGTCGTTGGCACTCACTGTCTGATTACTTTACACTGTGGCACTCTCTCTGGCTTGGCACTGTCTGGTTTGGTAATTGATGGCTCTCTCTCTCTCTCTCTCTCTCTCTCTCTCTCTCTCTCTCTCTCTCTCTCTCTCTCTCTCTCTCTCTCTCTCTCTCTCTCTCTCTCTCCTTCTTTGTGTACGTTGTACTATTAATTCCCTTTTTGTTGATTGTGTTGTGTATAGTTGCTGGTGTGTGTGTGTTTATTTGTTTTGCTTGAGCCGGGTGTTGTGTCTACACGTTCGTTGTGAAGGTGGTGATGGGCATCGCCTTATTTGTTGTTAGTCTACGTTTCGAATGACGGGACCTTGGAGAGGTGAGGAGGTTACTGATGCTGTGGGATGTTATGGGGGCGGGGGTGAGGGTGTGGAGGCTACAGGGGGTGTGTGTGGAGGCTACTGATGGTGTGGGGAGGTTACGGAGGGGGGGTTTGGGGAGGTATTTTATTGTATATTTGTTCTTTTTTTCGTTTTTATTGTGGAACTATTTACAAACCTTTTTGTGGTTGTCTTTCTCTTGTTTATTTTTAATGTGGACTTACTTACTTTCTGTCACGGTGCCTTCAGGTGTCTGCTTAAGTCGCCCGAGAGGAATTATGTTCAGTTCGTTGTTGTTCTCAGGTCACGTGATGCCACTGTTTTGAGACTGCTGTCGGTGACTCTCTCATATATGGTTCTGACCCCCTTCCTCATACCCCCTTTTCTCTCTCATGTTTCTCACGAGGCATATCTCAACCTAACCTAACCTAACCCCATTCTCTAAAGTTCATACGATAAATATTTCTCGTAACTGCTGTATATAATAAGACTGTACCCAGCTGGTTAATTAAAGGCAAAAAAATAATAATAATCTAGCATTATTTACATGCCTAATCTCTCTAATTGTATTCTGCACTACGTCATTTTTAACTCCTAATTAGTGTTAAGGGATCGTCTCTAAATAGTTAAAGAGTCTCGGTTTGATTTTGATGCTGTTAATGTATTGTAGGTGAAGGTAATTAGTTAAAGGGTATCATTAAAGCATCGGTTAAAGAGAATTGTTTATCGTAAAAAAAATTGAGAACTTTGACCACCGACCGCCAGCATTTGTAAACACCCCCTCCTTGCTACCCTCCCTCCCCACCAACCTACCCCACACCCTCCCTCTTCTGGTTTAACACTACAATATCTCCCCACCATCACCTTCCCACCACTCCTTCCCCACCACTCCCCTCCCCACCACTCCCTCTCTCCCCTGGTTTAACAGTTACAGTATCCTCCCCACCATCACCTCCCCCACTCCCTTCTCTCCCCGGTTTTAACAGTTACAGTATCCTCCCCCACCATCACCTCCCCACCACTCCCTTCTCTCCCCCGGTTTAACAGTTACAGTATCCTCCCCCTATCATCCCCTCCCCACCACTCCCCCTCTCCATCTCGACCAGTTGCTACTTGTCACAACCATTATGAAAAAAAACAATAACAAAAACATTAACTATCGCTCATGAACGAGACACTCAATCACCTGGTCTCTTTTGATGGCTTAACCCTGGGGCAGATTGGCTTATTTTTTTTAGGTAGTCTGTCCTCGAAGTAAAAAATTCACTTGAAATACCTCTGTTGCTCAGGTTTCATCTATTGTTTTTCTTTTCCTCTCCGTGTGAAATCCCTATTTTTTGTTGGAAGTTTTTGTTTGATGATATTTTCTCTCTCTCGTTCGTTACTTCTTTTTCTTCATCCCGGAGTAAGACTTTTGTGTTCAGAACTTAATTGATATTATTTAGTGTAAATTAAAGACGTTTATTTTTGGTTTATCTAAGCCAGAAGTTTTTCCGGAATTTAGAATATTGCAGGTTATCAAGTGGACAGACCCAACACTGACAGCCACGCCTTCAGCTGCAGGGCCCATGAGGGAGGCATAATGTAGTTAGTGACATCATCAAGAGGAGTTTGGCCACCACTACAGGCTGAGCAACGTGGAGGGAACTTCAGCTCTACAGATACGACAGCAGACGCCCCAGATGGTCTTACGCCTCTGACGCTTGCTTACCTCTCCTTGAGTGTGTGCTGGAGGAGAGAGGACAACAAACTCGAGGGAGAACCAGAAGGAAGGAGGGGAAGTACACGACCCTGAGCCATCAACATTGCTCTGTCGCAGTACTGTCAGAGGTTCTAGGAAGTTGGGGGACATCAAAGCTCTGGAGTTCCTGGATGAGTTAAGCTCCAGACTGATTGAAACCACCGGAGACTCCAGAGTATCCAGCCACATGTTCCAACATCTCAGCTCAGCGATCCAGTGAGGGAATGTTTGCTGGGCTCTCGCACCTCACCTTAGGAGCTGGAGAACGTCTTCGAATTGCCATGTTCTAAGTCATTAATTTAAACTCTTGCCTTGATGGATAAATGTATAAAAAGTTAGAAATATATTGTGTGAAATATAATATAAAACAGGGGTGGTAGGAGAAGAAAATAAGGGAAAATTTACTCTTATTTTTTCCCGAACGATGCCTATTTTCTTCTCTGAGGCGATGGGTCTCCTTAACACCAAACAGAGGTGGTACCCCTAATATATATTGTGATCGTAACTGTTACCACAACTTTTAATCATGTGTAAGCAAATACAAATACTGTGTAGAATAGTTATAATAAAGGGGGTGGTAGGAGAAGAAAATATATATTCTGAACGATCATTATTTTCTTCTCTGAGGCGATGGGACTCCTTAACAACACCAAACAGAGGTGGTACCCCCAATATATATATATATATATATATATATATATATATATATATATATATATATATATATATATATATATATATATATATATAAGTATACACATATAATCACAATTCAAAGACTCCCTTAACCTCCTTAGGTGAGGGACGAGAGCACAGTACTATGCAGCAAACAGTCCCTCTCTGGATCACTATGCCGTGGCGCTGGAAGATGTAACTTGATGCTCTGTAATCTACAATGGCTTCAATAAGTCTCCAGCTCAGCTCATTCAGGAACGAGCCTCAGGGTCTTGGTGCCTCAGGCTTCCAGAATCTTTGGAACAAAGTGATATTCGTGACTCAGATTCCTGTACTTTGTCTCTTGATCTTGCTGTCGTCCTCGTCCCAGCTACACTGTTGGGGTAGACAAGTTAGAGCCAAGGTGGAAGAACATAATGTTCCAAAACAGTTGTTTGTCATCCTCCCAGGGGAGTAGCGTGATTCCGTCTAGATGTTTGTTGTCGGATATATAAACCTGCGGTGCCCTATGTGCTGGGCAGCCTGTATTTATCAGACTTCTCCTGAAGATGTCATTAACTTTGTTATGCCTCACATGCCAACCCTTGGAGGCCCACATACCAAGGTGTGGCTGCCGTGTTGGTCTGCTCACTTGTTGCAGACTTACAGCAGTAGATCATTCTTTTTTGGGGGAGGAGATCAGTTTTTACCACGCCGCTGTTATTGTTATTTGTGTGATGTTTGCCGGGAACATTGTGCGTACGATGACAAATACAATTGTACCTATAAAGTAAACTTAACTTGATCGAGTTGTCATCCTTAAGCTTCAGGGTTGGTGACCACGGCCCACCACTACAAACATTATCAGACTTCCTCTACCATCTTTCCCAGATGTTGTTTCTAGGACCCACGGCCCCACATCTTTAATTTCATTCATGTATCGCAGTCTTTTCCTGGTCTTCTTACCGATGGCTGTACCCAATAATCATACCAAATTACCACACTTCCACTTCAATTGTAAAAGAATCTTGTTTTCCATGTTCTATAAATTTTCAGTAATTCTTTCGTTTCTTTGGTCACTTTTATTAGGAATTCATATCAACTGTCATTATGAAAGTGAGATGGCTGTCAGACCAATGAGTAGTATACAGTATATATGTGTATATATATATATATATATATATGTAGATCCACAATGAAAACGTTGATAAGATAAATCTTGATAAAATCACACGGAAAAAGAAACAACGGAACACCTTAGCTTTCGTCTGAAGATGTCTTGAATAAAGACGAAAGCTAAGGTGCTCCGTTGTTTCTTTTCCCCAATATATATATATATATATATATATATATATATATATATATATATATATATATATATATATATATATATATATATATATATATATATATATATATATATATATATATATATATATATATATATATTGTCTAGTATGTACACATGCGTGCATATTTATTTGTATGTATGTATGTATATTTGTCATATAAAAATAGTCACTACCTTTTTATGAGTGATTAAGGTTGTGTTCAAGCCTCACCTCAAAAACATTCACTTATTAACATAGTTCCTTGGGCGAGGAAAGTGTGGGGTGAACACTCTCGTAAACATGGAGATAAAAAAGTGATAAGTTCTTTAGAAAGAAGGAAACATAGAGGCAGCATAGCGTAAAATGCATATAATTATGTTTTATTTTTTTTGTGTTGTGTGTAGTCTTGTGTCTGAACTGTCACGCTGACGGTTTTCACTGTGTTGAGGCTGACCAGCAACTACCGATGTGGACTTGTGCTCGAGCTCATGTATGTAGGAGTAGTACTGTACTGTAGATGTATAAGATATATATCTCTTTGTTTACCTCGTCCTTTGCCTTATCACCCCACCAAGACCACAAATGTTACGGGTGCACGACACACCTCGGTAGATCAGTTTACCTGGCATTACAACTCTGGATTATCTCTTACAGTTTTCTTGTGACTATCTGCAACGGTTGAAATGTTCTGCCCCATCATTTGTTTACAAACAAGTAAGGTAATCTTAGGAGTTGATGAATACTATGCAAAGATCAAGACGGTCGGACATGCTAAGGTGGTGAGGAAGTGAGAGGAAATTTGAACAAGGAGCAGACCAAGGCTTATGCTGGTGTTGTGGACATAATTGAGAGAATGGGAGGAAAGATATGTGTTAAAACATTGTATAATTGAGAGAGAGAGAGAGATCAAGGAAGGGGTGGAAAGATGAGGTGAATTACTACATAGGAGAAAATTGGACATCCAGGAAGCAGAGGTGTTCGTGCATGGCCGGAGAGCTTGACGTTGAGTGTTTCTTTTCCTTTTTTACAGAGATAAACGTAGTGGTGATGTGTGGTGGTGTCTGGGGTGTTGTGTGGAGCGACAGGGGTAAACCAGATGAGTGTCTTGGGGCTTGTTGAGGGAGGGGAACACTTCAGCGGCACATGTCTGGCGAGGTTGTCAATTACACAAGGCGAATGGCGTGAAATATGAGGAGAGCGTTTGTTGCTCTTGCTTCCAGCCACCTAGTGTAGTAGGCTGGCAGGGAGAAGGAAAAGACTATATCTACTCACAGGTCAGGGAAAATGGTCCCAGTTTTCCATGAACGATCTTGTCTGAGGTGAAGAAGGTCTCTTAAACAGAACGAACCTGAGGTGGTAGCCCCTTACACACACACACACACACACACACACACACACACACACACACACACACACATCTACCTCCATGGGGGGTAAACAAAAAACAATGCGAGTCATCAAAAGAGACAATATCATCCTTGCTGCGGCTTATTACACAACAATGGGCCTTAAAACACTGCCACAATTCGTCTTGGTGCATGAGCATCACCCATCCATGTATGTAACACCATCTTCGTATCAACCTTCGTCAAGTTCCGTTAAAACAATAATGGTGTGACTAGTTATTTAGCAGATACGGTTATATATATATATATATATATATATATATATATATATATATATATATATATATATATATATATATATATATATATATAATTTTTTTTACTGACACACACACACACACACACACACACCTACACGCACTTTTCTCACCTTCATTGCTAAGTAAACCAAGAGAAATAGAAGCATTAGCCGATCTATCCCAGAGCCACATAGATTACCCCTCCCCCTTCCCTTCCCCAGTGTGGTGAGCAATAAATCCTTACTTTGTCTACAGGACATTGACGCCCGTGGCTACCTTAAAGCAAGCAAGCAAGCAAATCATTAGCTGGTAGTCTATATCCAATACTCTCTTTTTTTTTTTTTGCTTTTATTCATCATCTTCACACTGAAAACAAGGTGCGATTGGTTGATTTGGTTGGGTGGGTGGGTTGGGTTAGTGAGGCTGGGTTTAGTTGGAGTGACTGATTGGGTGGTTGTGTAGGTTTGGTTGGGTGACTGATTGGGTGGTTGTGTTGGTTTGGTTGGGTGACTGATTGGGTGGTTGTGTTGGTTTAGTTGGGTGACTGATTGGGTGGTTGTGTGTTGGTTTGGTTGGGTGACTAATTGGGTTGTTGTGTTGGTTTGGTTGGGTGACTGATTGGGTGGTTGGTTTGGTTAGGTGACTGATTGGGTGGTTGTGTTGGTTTGGTTGGGTGATTGATTGGGTGGTTGTGTTGGTTTGGTTGGGTGATTGATTGGGTGGTTGTGTTGGTTTGGTTGGGTGACTGATTGGGTGGTTGTGTTGGTTTGGTTGGGTGACTGATTGGGTGGTTGTGTTGGTTTGGCTCGGTTGATTGGTTGGAAGGGGGGAGAAAACTTCCCTTCCCAACTTATTCTCTCAATCATTGCCACAACGCACACCTGTCTACCTGCCCACCTGTCTACCTGCCCACCTGTTGCCAATAAAACCCACCAAACACCTTGTCATGAGTTTTACCTGGTGGATAACATCGCGTGCTGGAGAAAAAAACCGCGCCCACCCACCCACCCGCTCGCACACCCGCTCGCACACCCGCTCGCACACCCGCTCGCCGTATACACAGAACTGAGAACCTGGAAGAACTTTATTTAGCTGGGTAAGGAATCGAAGCGTAATATATCTCTCGGGTGGGTTAAGTTAGGTTTGGTTAGGTTAGGTTGTGTGTGTGTGTGTGTGTGTTCCTGTAATACTGTATTGTAAATCTCTCTTATACCGAAGCAACGCCGTGCTCCTTCAGTAGACACGTGTCCCTCGATCGATCTCTTCCTTCTCCTCCGGTTGGTGTATTTGTAAAGTAGCTCGACTCTCATGCACCTCATACACACACACACACACACACACACACACACACACACACACATACACACACGCATACACACACACGCATACACATACACACACATACACACACACATACACACACACATACACATACACACACATATACACACACACATACACACACACGCATACACATACACGCATACACACACACACACACACACATACACACACACTCTCTCTGTTAACCCCTAAGTGTACGTGTCCACGCTTACTAATTCATGATAACTGGTCTCGCTGTGCAGTGATGCACTGGTTACCTCAGCAGTGCATACGAGAGTTAGGTTATTTTTTTTTATTATGGTTTATTCTTATGGGTTATTTTTGCTATGAAACGTGTATTGGTATATGGATTATCTTTACTGTTCTTCCAATGGTACTGTGGTTCTACTTTGACTGTGCTTACATTGGTGCATTGATCATCTTTGTTATGATTACATTGGTACATGGGTTAGGTCTGCTGTGTTTACGTTGGCACACTGGATGTTTTTGCTCTGCTTGTTTTGCGTCATGCATTGGTCACTTTTGCTGTGTTTACATTGGTACCTTGTTTTATTCCATGATACATTGGTACCTTGGTTACTATTACTGTACAAACGTTGGCTCACTTGTCACCGCCTGTTCCAGTACACAATCAAGTAATGAACATTGATTTGGCCAAGTCGATGTAAGGCAACGTTTGTTTCCTTGACACACATACACACAGCACATACCTCGCTCTGAGACACACAAACGTACTCTCATACACAACATACATGGTACTCTAACCCTCATACACAACATACATGGTACTCTAACCCTCATACACATCATACGTATCTGGCGTTCATACACAACATACACCATTCACTTGAGCTTTTTCAGACCATAAGCGTAACTCATGAACACAACAAGTGACCTGTCCTGGCCTCTGTCACTTCCTTACATGGTTCCTCTCCTACACAACACTTACATTACCATGACTCTTAGCTCAATGTGGCTGGTACTGTACTGTAGCACCCCGTGGGGACACTCTCTGGTCACCGGGTAAACAGTAGTGGCATATTTTTCGGGGTGAGAGTGTGGTGTTGAAGCCTTGACAGTCGGTTAGGGGCAGTGCTGATACAGCATACTGGTTACTAGGTCGATACTGTATTGGGTAGCCTTTCGTTTCGCCAGGTGTATGTTAAGTTAGAGTTGTGGACTGTAAGGGAGACGTTTAGTTATGTTCACCCTTGTCCTCATGAGTCCCGCCGCGTCAGCAGTATATACAGCACGTGCATTAACCTCTAGTGACCTAGTGATAAGGCTCTGGTGCTGTGGGTCCATACATCAAGTAAAGGCTCCATGTATGGCTCCAGGCCACCTGCGTGTGACCATGCATCACTGTGAGCCCTCAGCCACTTGAGATGGCCCTGAGTGAAGTGTACTGTTGTCATTGTTTAACAGTTCACTCCAGCAGACGTTGTCACACTAAAACTCTAAGCGAACTCATCCCTTATATTTCTAAGTGGAGTAGCCCAGGAGGTAAGCCTTTAAAAGTTAGTACTGAGGCCCTCCACCACAACTAGCCGTCTCCAGCGAATACCCAGCAACGGTGGGGGCCCCGGCCATCGACCCTCAGGTGAGCGCTTTATCATTTCACCCACTGCACTCCTCCCGCTATGATTAGTTTCGGTAGTTTGTGTTACTCTCTCGCCTCCCAGATCAAAAATGGCTTAGCACTGATAGGTCACCTGAAGACTAGCGCCCCCCCCCCCCACCAGCTTATTTCACCTGATGATAAACACCCCTAACTATACCTAATGGGGAGGGGGATTAGGATATGTAAGATTAGATTAGCATTAGGGTGGTTAATTCTGAGATGAAATAAACAAGGGAGGACTAATCTTCAGTTTTTAGTTTAACAAATTTATTGACACAGCTTGGAGGTGATGCGATATGATTATACTTGTTTTGTTTTGTTTCTATAGCGGAAAAGTTACCCAGAGAGCACCATCATCCAGCGTACTGAACACAACACAACACTTACCTAACCTGTGGCATCATCAGTCGACCTTGAGGGGGAAAAAAACACAGAATGGTCTTGTTTCATATTCAGAGGGTGACTCAGCCAAGTTCACGCCAGCTGGGAATGTTTGGGTCGAGGGGGACGATTCAAGGATGAACTGAAGCTCTCACACCCTTCCTCAATCCAGCTTATTTCACATGAAGATTAACCACCCTAACCTAATCTAAATTCCCCCTGGGTAGCGTTTAGGGTGGTTAATCTTCAGGTGAAATAAGCTGGTGGGTTAAATCTTCTTGTGATCCCAATTCACCTCGGGAAGGTGCAAGGAGGTATACTGTACTAAAGCATTGAGCCCAGGTAGGTGATGAGGGCAGGTGAAAGACGCCCCGGGGCCCAAGCTCTGTTTTCTGCACCAAACTTGAGGATACAAAACAAGAAAAAAACAAGAAAAGAGAGTGCGGACAAACACTGGGCGTGGTAAGAGACTGGACCAGCACTGGGCATAATAAGAGACTATACTGGGCGTAGCAAGAGACTGGACAAATACTGGGCGTGGTAAGAGACTGGACCAGCACTGGGCGTAATAATAGACTATACTGGGCGTAGCAAGAGACTGGGCACACACTGGGCGTAGTTAGAAGACTTTCAATACAATAAATCCAGGTGAAGAATTCCCCGACTCTGGCGTCGTGGGGGAAAAGAACTGTGAAAAATCTTGATAAAAATGAATGCATGTAGGGGGTTGAGGGAGGGAGTGGTTGGGGTGGAGGAAGAGAGGGGGTGCGTGTTGGGTGTGTGAGTGTTGGAGGGAGTGGATGAGGTTGATTGGAGGAAGGGAAATGGTGGGGGTAGAGAGAGGGAGGGTGTAGGGGTGGAGGGGGGAAGAGGGTGAGGATTGGAGGGAGGACAGGAGCCTGACCCTCCAGGGCGAGGAAGCTCGTGAATTACCGCGAAGCACGAGAGCCTCGGCGACAATAATAATTATTCCCGGTAGAGGACGGCGGCCCCCTCACACCACAACACTGTCGTAATGTATCTGTGATGGGGGATGGGGGGTGAAGAGGTGGGCGATGATGTGATGGGGGATAGCGGGGTGATGGAGAGAGAGAGAGAGACTTTACTAAAAATTAACAACAGACTTAAGGGTGATGCCAACATTCCTCTACTCTGCGCCTCACCTGCTATTTACTGCTTAATGAACCTGACAGTACAACACCTGACTCACCTTTGCATACCTGGGAGTACTAATATACGAGTGTATTATATCACCTGAAGAATCTCCACCCCAGCTTATTTCACTTGAAGATTAACCACCCTAACACTGTTTCGGTTTGGGGAGGGGGGTGATATAAGGTTAGGTTAGGTTGGTTAATCTTTAGGTGAACTAAGCCCGGGGTGGAAATTCTTCAGGTGATCCTAGTACAGTCTTATGTCTGTCTAAATGTATCCTACTCATCATCATTATCATTATTATTATTATTATTATTATTATTATTATTATTATTATTACCACCGTACCTTCTCCTTCAGTCCTGGCCATTGGGTGACTGAAAGGTCAATAGGAGGTGGGCGAGATGCTGCCTACCTACCTGGGCGTGGAGGTGTAGAATGATTGAGCAAGAGACGAATAAGCAAGACGTGGGAATTGGGGGAAAACTGAGGGGGGGGAAGGTAGGAACTAAGGCGCTTTAGATGAGTTATTGAAATGGGAGATGGTGGTGGAGGAGGAGGGTGATTGGGGGAGAAGGTGGGGAGGAGGAGGTGGTGGTGGTGGGGAGCAAGAGGAGGTATGGATGGGGAGGTTGAGAATGAGAGACGAGGTGGTGGAGGTGGGTAGGTAGAAGAGGAGGAAGAGCAAGGAAGTGGGGGAAGTATGTGATAATTACCGTAGGAATGTGAAGGAGGGAGGGAAGGAAGGAAGAAGTATGTGAGAGGGAGGCAGGTGGGTGGATAATGAGGTGAACGAACTTGTGAGAACGTAAAAGTGAACTTAAGCTGGGGATGATGTGTAAGGCGAACGTAAGATTGGGTGATGTGAAGGAGATGTACTGTAGGTGAACGTAAAATATTATTACATGGAGGAGAACGATTATTATTATTATTATTATTATTTAAGTGTGTTACAGTGGCACCTTCTTCCTCACCTGTGACATTAATATACCAGGTGTGTCATTCGCCTTGTCAAAAAATAAATAACAAATAATGACACAACAACATCAACAACAATAGACGAATAAATACAACATAAACAGCAATGAAATGTATATTTGCTCAAGGTGGTGGGTGGAGGGAGGGTGAGGGAGAGGAGGGAGAGAAGGGAGAGGGAGGGAGAAGGGAGAAGAAAGTATAATATATTATTTCTGTTTTTTCTTCAGCTTGGCAAATGAACAAAGAGAAAGAAACTGATTTATTTATTTATTTTTTAATATTTTTTCTTTCTACTTTTTCTTCGCTATCGTCATCGTCGTCATCATCAATTAGCCCCTGACACTTTCACTGGCTCTTTCATATACTCTCAGTACACAACACAGGTGTACAGTGCACCCCCCCATCAGCACTCTTGACTGTTTCATGTCAAGTGTGTATTTGCAGAGTATCTTGACTCGTGTTTGGGCTCGCTAGAAAAGAAAAGAAAAAAATATTAATAATAAAAAATACAAAAAGTTTTTAATTCACATGGTATAAGTTTCTGTGCTTTCTAAACGTCTGGATGAATGAGTTGAATGGCGAGAAAATGACCTCTGTATGCTGATGAAAAATAATAGTTACTTGGGAGTTGTAATTTCTATATCAATATTACTGTGAATTAAAACGACCAAAAATCAAAACCAACTCAAAAATATACATGTATAATTCCTACAGGAATATTAGTCTTAAAAAAAAAAAAAAAAAAAAAAAAAAAAGATGGAGAATTTATGTGCTCAAGTTCCTGAGAATTAAAACAGCGTGGACTCGGCGCTTCATGAGGAGGAGGACAACTAGGAGAAGTGAGGAGGTGAGGAGGGACGGTCTAGCAGGAAACAAGGACCCGATACTCAAGGATTCTTCACACGTTAAATATTCCTCCCACTCCTACCCTCCCTCCTCCCTCACCTCCTACTCTACCTCCCCCTCCCTCCCACCAACTGACTGAAGAGGTGAGAAACGCATCTTACCTTGGCTGACTCACTCACTCACTCACTTAAGCTGTGGCACACGGATGATGGGGGGGGGTGCAAAATGGCGTCAGAATTGTGCCCCCGAAAAATCGCATGCGTTCTGTATGTCTGGCTTAATTAATTTGCGACACTTTACCTGGCTTAATTAATTGCGACACATTACCTGGGTTGACTGACTTGCAACACATTACCTGGTTTAATTAATATCCGATACACTACCTAGGTACCTGGCTTAATTAATTTGCGACACAATACCTGGGTTGACTGACTTGCAACACATTACCTGGTTTAATTAATATCCGATACACTACCTAGGTACCTGGCTTAATTAATTTGCGACACAATACCTGGGTTGACTGACTTGCAACACATTACCTGGTTTAATTAATATCCGATACACTACCTAGGTACCTGGCTTAATTAATTTGCGACACAATACCTGGGTTGACTGACTTGCAACACATTACCTGGTTTAATTAATATCCGATACACTACCTAGGTACCTGGCTTAATTAATTTGCGACACAATACCTGGGTTGACTGACTTGCAACACATTACCTGGTTTAATTAATATCCGATACACTACCTAGGTACCTGGCTTAATTAATTTGCGACACATTACCTGGCACTATTTCGGGCCAAAACAAAACAAAGAATGAAAGAATAAATAACGGGAAAAGAATAAACAATAATGAAAACTAGAATAAATACGAGATGGAACGTAACCCCTAATGAATGAATGAAAGGAGAGAGAAAAAATAAAGAAGGTTGATAAAAGAAAGTGCGATAGGATAAGAAGAAGATTTGATAACCTGTGATAAAGAAAGTAAAAAGATGAGATAAAGAGATTAGGAAGTAAATCAAGACATATTAGTAAGTAGATAAGATAGATAGACAGATAGATGGATAGATAGATAGAAATATAAATAGATGGATAGAAGAAAATAAGATACACAGAAAATTACACAGGTACACACACACACACACACACACACACACACACACACACACACACACACACACACACACACACACACACCCGGGGCTCCTCCAAGTCGACCATTTGTACGACGACGTCAGTCATGCATTTTTTTCCCACAGGCTCCCCCCAGTCCCCACCCACCAACCACCCACCCACCCAAAGCACATGCCATTAGCGTCTAAATATATCGTCACGTTCTATAATGAATGATAGTGGAGAACGCACGCTATTTACTCAGGCAGGTGTCTAAACTTACACTACATTTGGGCATTAGGTTAGGCTAGTCTAGGTTAGGTTAGGTTAGGTTAGGTTAGGTTAGGTTAGGTTAGGTTAGGTTAGGTTAGGCTAGGTTAGGCTAGGCTAGGCTAGGCTAGGCTAGGTGAGGTGGGTTAGGTTAGGTATGGTTTGCGGGGTTATGGGGGGGGGGGGCAGGAAGGTGTTATGCGCGATAGTTCTTATGGTCGATGGGTTCTTTGGCTCCGTGTAGGATGCAAGCACTTATGAGTATGGTGGCTGTTATTTCATCCTACTCCTCCTCCTACACACACACACACACACACACACACACACACACACACACACACACACACACTGTTCTCAATGACAAGCATATAAACAATTGTGTAATCTCTATCATTTGGTCAAAGAATAATAGAATCAAAGAGAGATTGTGGTAAAACTGTGTGTTGGAGAGAGAGAGTGAGTTCACCCTCATTATTCGTCGCCTTCATTGTTTGCGTCACTTACTGTGTATACTGTATTATGTAATGTTGAGTCCAATCGCCACTAAAGTCCCTCTCTTGCTTCACGCTGAGCTGGTGAGGCGTCAAGGCCGTGGGTGGGGTGATGGTGGTGAAGGTGATGGTGGAGGTGGTGATGGTGGTAATTATGATACAGGTAACATTGGTGTGTGTGTGTGTGTGTGTGTGTGTGTGTGTGTGTGTGTGTGTGCGCGTGCGCGTGCGTGCGTGCGTGCGTGCGTGTGTTTGTTTAGGACCTGACTAGTTGTAGGTATACCTCCCCACTTCACCTATCCCACCTGCTCCTCCCCCTCACATCTGGGCTCATCACGCCACGCCACCACTACCCACTTAACAGTTGTTCATTACCTGGTTAGCGGTGTGATGCCCCACTGATGCTCTCACTAAAATGATATAGATTGTATCACTTACCCTCCTCCATGTGTGTTGTCTATCCGCACTGTCTATTTCTTGCACTGTCTTTATTCATTTTATTTCTTTGTCTATCTGTCTATCTATGTATCTATCTATCTATGAATCTATCTATCTATGTATGTATGTATCTATCTATCATACTCTCTCTAAGCTGTTGGTAATGCTAACACGGTAACACCTATTTGTGGTTCATACTGTCATTACTATAAAGGTGTTGAATGATTCTTCTCCTAGAAAGAAGAAGAAGAAGAACAACAACAACAACATCCTCTCTACTTAAGAGAGAGAAAGACCCAGAGTTAATGGTGGCAAATAATCCCATTTCGCCTTTACCTGCATGGCCCTCAGGTAAATGCCAGTTAATTATCAGTTGTGTGGAGGGGATTTTTGTTGTTGTGCAGGTGTGGTGTACGGAAGGTGATGGGGAATTGTACCTTATATTATCTGTGGGAGAGAGAGAGAACAGATAAAACACATTTGTAATAAAATATAATAAGAAATAATTATGTTTCAGAACAGTTGTATGTATGTATGTATGTCAATCACTAATTATTCACATTCTCAATATAGGAAAATAAAACAGGCAAGTGAAAGAAATCTAGAGAAGAAAGAAAAAAATTATTAAACCAAATATTTATATACATTTCTTATCCAAGTTGTGTCTTCTTAACTCGCATCGTCAGCACGTTAAAATATTTCTGAGTCACGTAACCATTGCTGTTGAGACGTATAGGTGTTGGGGGGGGGGGGTGGTTCCTCAGGGTGTGGTGCTGGTGCCACGGCTGTTTTTTGTTATCACTCAGCTCGGTGGGATGGGATGGGATGCGGGAGTCAGTGTGTTAATATTATTAAGTGTTTGTATGTGTTTGTTTGCTTGTTTGTTTGTTTTAATCTATCGACAACTGTTTTATATAATTCAATACTAAAACTATCGACAACTGCCGCGACTAATTCACTAATGATAAACAAGCTTGTATACGTAATGATAAGCGATTCCGAGACGAAAATAAATCATAGTAAGCGTGTAGGTTAATTTGTATTGGATGGTGCGTCTTAGTACTATGTAGGGACAAACAGAAGAGGAGTCAGCAAGCGTTGATGAAAACAATTAATGGGTACACCAGTTTATTTCACCTGAGGATTAAACACCCTATCCTAACCTAACCTAGCCTTCCCGAGGTAGCGTTAGGGTGTTCAGCCATCAGGTGAGATAAACCGGGGTGTTTATAATCTTCCCTTGGAATAATTTTTTGTTTTCACTTCGAGTAAGAAAATGTTGATGATGAACAAGTGGAGAGGAGGTTGGTGGAGTCAGAGAAGGCCAGCAGCAACAAGTACTAGTCCCTGTGTTCCAAGCCATTAACCAACCAGGAAAATTCTGACGACCTACAGCGGGAAGAGAATCCGAGGGGCCTGGAGGTGAAAGTCGAGGTCCTCAACAAACACACGATGTCTACAAACCTGTTTTTTTCTCTTTGAAAATCCTGTAGCAGCTGCTCGGGTGTTTGTGTTTGGCTCTATGTACCTCGCTGTTGGCAACGGCATTACTGCTTCGTGATGTCAGTGAGACGTGCGTGAGGCTTCCATCTGGGGGTGCGTTTCTCCTCGACTGTAGACTGCGTGGGTAGTCAAATCCACATCAAGATGGCGATTAGCAGTTTTAGAATCAGTAAATCATCATATTAATGTCAAATATTGGCTTCACCTCGCGTTTACGACCGTTCTATATCTCTTAATATATATATATATATATATATATATATATATACTTCATTTTTAGTCCATATAACACGCGGACATTGAACATATAATCAACGACCTCACCAGCCAGGATTCGAACCCTCGACCTACTGGGTGGGACTAGGGAACACTAGCTACTAAGTGTCCTTGTGGGTTGGTCGGTAGCGTTCCCTAGTCCCACCCAGTAGGTCGAGTGTTCGAATCCTGGCTGGTGAGGTCGTTGATTTATATATATATATATATATATATATATATATATATATATATATATATATATATATATATATATATATATATATATATATATATATATATATTAGGGTGGTCCAAAACTATATGGTAAAAAATATAAGTAGTAATATATTGCCTCCACAAGCCTTAAAATTGTCCATTTGGTTCATAGATAAGGTCTGTAAAATTTTATCCATATTCATTAACATTTAGAGGTCAATCCATTTTGCATATTATACTTGTAGTGTAGGACTGAATTTTCTTGTCCGCATGATACAGTCTTAATATACACAACACATTATATTGGGTATATTTCAATGTATATAGCCTAGTTGCCTATTTGGAAAGGGCAAAGAGTCAAGTATTGAGTCATAGGGACTGACAATGACAGGTTGAAACAGGAAACACAGACAAGGGTTACCATTAATCAGATGAAGTTACTTATTTCATTTATATCTCATCAGTTCTACAATTATTTCATTATCAATCTAAATAGTATATTATGCAGGTTTCCATCTTGTGTCATGGCATATGAATGGCAGTGGAGGTCCATTTCGCTCAATGACTTCATTCCAGCACCAGAAAGCATGTTTGAGGACCCAATGCTTCAAATTCTAAGGAAGGAGTTGCTTGAATATTTGCCAGTAGCCCTGCAGGATAATCAGCCACGAGATGATTATAGGGAGTTTCTAGAACTAGCTCTTTTGTTTCTTGGTGGACTGCCAAGTAGTAAGGTTTCCTTTCGAGTTCCTGGTCCTACACACCATGCAAGATGGATGGCAAAAGGAATCTATGCTCTCAAAATCTATCTGTTCAAACATTAATTCACATTATCAACACGGGAAGAAAACAATATCACACAACTGGCTTTGTTTGTGAGCATAATGTATGTGAGATTCTGGCATGAAGCACCAATGGCTGTTCGAGCTCCATTCAATGATTTGCAGCTAATGAAGGTTTTAAAGGAATATCCTCATGAGAAAGTTGCACACGCAGCACAAGCAGCAATTAGCCGACATCTCTGGTATCTATCAGAACATCTTATCGGTCTAAGCTTATTTGATGACAGGATCGATACTGAAACCAAGAAGAATATGGTACAAAACTTCCAGTGCCCAAAGAAACAGGACTTTTCAAGGCGTATTGTCCTATCTGATGAAACTCCTATCAGTAATGTGGCCTCATTTGTTACTGAGCGTACATTAGATATTTTTGATGTTCTTACACTAGATGGCAAAGAAAGAGCACAACTGTTCTTGAGTAAGGATCCCAAAACATGGAAAGACGATGAAGTGTTTATCACAATGAGAGATCGTGCGATAAATATGAAGGTGGTGAATGACAGCGCAGAGAGGGCAATTGCTCTCATAGAGCGTTATAATGAGTCTATAACGCAAAATGAGGACCAAAAGCAGTACCTTTTACAGGTTGTTGCAGCTCATCGCAAGAAGTTACCAACGGCAAGCAAAGCTGCTATGATGAAGGGATACAAATAAAGAATGTGTATTGGTGTTCTAGAGTTATTTAGTTTGTAATTTGTAAAACTTATAATTGTATTTTGCTGAATAAAGACAATGTGTTTATAATGTGTTTATCTAGCCCCGAAAAATCCTCATTACGTACTAAATGGAAAAAAAGAGGACATTGGATTGACCTCTAAATATGCTTTAAATGATCCAATTTTTTTCTGGGATGCATTTTGTACCTAATGGACAAAAATAAACCTTGTGGAGAAAACGTATACAAATATGTGATATTTTGGACCACCCTAATATATATGTGTGAAATAATTATAAATATATTATAAATGCATTGCACACTCCTACACCGAGTCTCACGAAAAGCAATATTGTGCTTTTTATAACACTCGTGTACAAGCACACTCATGACACACTCTCTCAGTATGGGTATAAGTGCACTCATACACAAAAACACAGGAACAAAACCTTTAGCAATAAACTCATGCAACTACAGGAACACACGCAGCTAAAACACACACACACACACACACACACACACACACACACACACACACACACACACACAATCTACACAGGAAAGCAAATACAAGCAAGCAAGAGACGGTTCCGAATGATACATGCACAGTCCACACACACACACACACACACACACACACACACACACACACAGGTAGCCATATCCTCCCTCCTTCAGCACACAAACACCTCTAACAAAAGACACACACAGACACACACTCACCCCACCCTCTATCTCAGTGCACAAGTGGCTGGGTTATCCTTACGCAACATGGGGTGGGGGGTGGCCCCTCCCCACCCTCTACCCTCACTTCATGCTCTGCCCTTACCTCCCACCCTCTCCTCCCCTCACCCTCTCCTCCCTCTCTCTCGCCCTACCCTCACCTTCCTTCATGGCCCTGTACCCCTCCCCTCCCCATTGCCTTCCCTCCCCTCCCTCTCCTTCACATAACCTCCTCCCCTCCCTTTCCCTCACCTACTGTCCTTTCCTTCTCTCAACTACTCTTCCCTTCTTCCCTCTTATGCCTTCACCCTCCTCCCCACCCTACTCTCCCCCATACAATCTCCCTACCCCTTCATAGCCCCACTTTCCTCCTCATCTCTTCTCCCTACTCTCCCCTCATTCACCCATGCCCTCACACTCCTCATACCATCTCCCCACCACACTCATGCCCTTACCCCTCCCCCCACGCCCTGCCTCACCAGACATCACAGGTGCTGATAAGGGTACAGGTGGCCGCTACAACCGACGCCCCCACCATCACAATGACCCGCCCACAGAACACCTCGCAGGCCATTATTACCAGAACGCTTGACAGCACGCCCAGCTGGTTGTGAGTGATGAAGAACTCCCAGCTGGTTGTGAGTGATAGAGAGAACTCTCAGCTGGTTATTAGAGCGCATAGAATGCCCAGCTGGTTGAGAGAACAGGTGTGTAATGCGCAGCTGGTTGCAGGGGCAGGTCACCTAACTGGCTGAAGGGGCAGATCGCCCAGCTGATTGAAGGGGACAGATCGTGCAGCTGGTTGAAGGGGACAGATCCACACAACTGGTTGAAGGGGACATCGTGCAACTGGTTAAAGGGATGGCAGATCGCGCAGCTTGTTGAAGGAGGGCAGATCCGCGCAACTGGTTGAAGGGACAGATCGCCTGCAACTGGTTGAAGGAGAGAGATCGCGCAGTTAGTTAAATGGATGGCAGATCGCGCAGCTGGTTAAAGGGAGACAGATCGCGCAGCTGGTTAAAGGGATGGCAGATCGCGCAGCATGTTGGAGGAGCAGATCGCGTAGCTGGTTGAAGGGAAAGATCGCGCCAGCTGGTTGAAGGGGACAGATCGCGCAACTTGTTCAAGGAGGAGATCGCGCAGCTGGTTGAAGGAGACAGATCGCGCAGCTGGTTGAAGGGACAGATCGCGCTGCTTGTTCCAAGGAGGGGCAGATCGCGTAGCGCTTGGTTGAAGGGGACAGATCGCGCTGCTTGTTCAAGGAGGGGCAGATCGCGCAGCTGGTTGAAGGGGACAGATCGCGCTGCTTGTTCAAGGAGGGGCAGATCGCGCAGCTGGTTGAAGAGACAGATCGCGCAGCTTGTTGAAGGGCAGATCGCGCAGCTGGTTGAAGGGGCCAGATCGCGCTGCTTGTTCAGGAGGGGCAGATCGCGCAGCTGGTTGAAAGGGACACATCGCGCAGCTGGTTGAAAGGAGGGCAGATCGCGCAGCTGGTTGAAGAGGGGACACATCGCGCAGCTGGTTGAAGGAGGGCAGATCGCAGCTGGTTGAAGGGGACAGATCGCGCAGCTGGTTGAACATGATATTAAGTTATGTGTTGCGTCATGAACACTACATACAATAACCTGTGTGTGTGTGTGTGTGTGTGTGTGTGTGTGTGTGTGTGTGTGATACACGTCAGGCGTTTTCTGCTGATAACATCGTGGTTTGGAGACAATTTGTAGAACACATGTGCATATATAACCACGCACCTACATACACACACAGATATACACACACACACACATATATATATATATATATATATATATATATATATATATATATATATATATATATATATATATATATATATAAAAATATATATATATATAAAAAAAAAAAAAAAAAAAAAAAAAAAAAAAAAATATATATATATATATATATATATATATACACATACATACTGATACACACACACACACAAGCTGCGTCGTCATACACGTAGGAGGTTGAGACAATCTTAAAAGCATTATTATGGTCGTTTAAGTGAACAGAATACCAGAGTGTAAAGCCATCAGCCTTACACACACACACACACACACACACACACACACACCGGAACGCGCTAGTCACCAGACTTGTCATATACGTGAGGTAAAGTGCAGGAGAATTGTTGTTAAAGGCTATAGACTTGAGTGAACGTTGGTCTAGTTTTGGATAATACGGTTGATACGAGAAGTTGTGGTGTCGTCGTGGGGGACTCAATGACTGCGCTCGGTCGTAAAGGGTGTAAAGATTTTTCTATTTTTCTATTATTGCTTCTTCTTTTTTAGGGGTAAGTGGTCGGGTGATGGGTATACAACTAGAGTGTTGACCGTGTGTGTGTGTGTGTGTGTGTGTGTGTGTGTGTGTGTGTGTGTGTGTGTGGGGCGTCGTGTGTGTGTGTGTGTGTAATAATAATAATTAACGGTTTATTGAAGAGCTTGGCAGCCAGAGGCTGAAAATATACAGTTACACATTTGGGGAATGGGTTACAATTACAAATAATATACAAGTAACATAAGTGACACAAATAAGATATATAATAACTAGATGGGGAAAAGCTCAAACTACAGTGCATTTCCATCTAATTGGCAGTGCAGAGTAGTGTTTACTGGGAGTGAATACACTGATTTATTACAAGTTATTGATAATTTTTACAATGGTTGGGACTGGGCTGTTCTTATAGCGATCAGTTCGTGCACGTATGGGCTGGATGCGGTTGTGGTGTCGAACAGCAATTCTCGGACTAGGGATCTCAGGTGGTAGTAGGAGCCGGTGTCGGGATGGTGTAGAAGCTTCTACCAAATTTGCAGATATGTGTGTGTGTGGTGTGTGTGTGTGTGTGTGTGTGTGTGTGTGTGTGTGTGTGTGTGTGGTGTGTGTGTGGGTGGTGTGTGTGGTGGTGTGTGTGTGTGTGTGTGTCTGTGTGTGTGTCTGTGTGTGTCTGTGTGTGTGTGTGTGTGTGTGTGTGTGTGTGTGTGTGTGTGTTAAAGATAAAACACCGAGTGAGGAGGAGAGAAGAGGAGAAGGAAGACGAATGGGAGAGGAGGAGGGGGAAAGACGGAAGATGGGACAGAAGACGAAGGGGAGGGAATAGAAGGGTAGAGGGGTGAATGAAGAGGAGAGGGGAGCAAGAAGAGACTCTAAACCTCGAATCTTCCACCTTAACACCTGAAGTTGGGCCACACACACACACACACACCTCAGGAGTCACATCAGTGTAATGACAGGAAGGAAGCGTTTGTACAGTATATTTCACTACGGCATCACGTGCAAAGTACTCGCCTGTACTGTGTTTATGTAGGATATGCACGTGCTAGTGATGTACACACACACACACACACACATACACACACACACTTCTCTCCGTAACTCCAAGTCGAACCTGGGATCGTTGGGTTGCCAAGTCGAGCACGTTAACTACTCAGCCACGGTACTGAACTCGATCATAGAATAATTAAGACGTTGTTATTCTCTTTATTGTCTTACTGTAATAAAATTTGTGGGTTTTACTTTACATGTAATGTGGCTGTAAATATATATTTATATATGTATAAATGTCTTTCAGTCTTTTACGTCATGGCACCCCTGGGTCATCATGGCACTGAGGGTGTGTTGGCACTCGTGGATGACCTTGGAGGAGTGGCATTACTGGGATGTTACTGGGTGGCACTGCAGGGGTGTGGAATTGTGACGAAGGGACGGTCATTCTACGGGTGCCCACTTTAGGGATGGGTCTTTAAGGGTGTCAATTTAAAGGTATGGGATTTTAAGACTGACAATTAAAGGAATAGGACTTTTAGGGATGGCACTGTAGGTGGGGCACTACAGGTGTGGCACTTGGGGGGTGTGAGATGGCAGTCAGTCCTGGGTGGCATTGTAGAGAGGCAATGAGCGGTTGGCATGTCAATCACAATGGCGTAGATTACTAGTGGTAGTTGTGGCGGTGGTGGTAAGTGGTACTGTGTGTGTGTGTGGTAGAGAGAGAGAGAGAGAGAGAGAGAGAGAGAGAGAGAGCACTAACACGCTTTGGTCGTACTGGTAGCTACTTATTATTGGTGATTGTGTGCATGTAAAAACCAAACAAGTACACACACACACACACACACACACACACACACACACACAGTTAACCTCATATACTAGTATGTTCACATCTTAAATATTTATATTATATATTAAAAAACATTCTAAAACCCAAGAACAGAGTCATATACATTACTGAGGTGCCCGGCCGGGTATATAAACACTGGAGTTCCCGGGTATAGACATTTAATACAGATCTATGTTTATAGTACTGGACGCACTCTGTTATGGAGGAGCTTAGAGAGAGAGAGAGAGAGGCACCATGTGAGTGACAGTGACAGAATGGCATTGGAAGGGGTGCCACGCCTTCAAGGGTGACAGTATATCATCGCGGTTGTGTTTGTATGCCCGGGTCTAAATCACCTGAAGATTACCAAATATAACCTAACCTAGCCAACCGAATTATCTCTAACCTAACCTAACCTAGCCAACCGAATTACCCCTAACCTAACCTAACCTAACCCCCCTCCCCAGGTGGCATTAGGGTATTTAATCCTCAGGTGAAATAAGTTGTGGGTGCTTAATCTTCAGGTGAGCCGGTGAAATTATCCTAAAGTTTACGTAAAAGTGATTAAGAGAGGAAGGAAGGAAGGAAGAATTTATTTGTTTATTTTATCTTGCCCCTTCCCACCCTCCCCCGAACAGCAGCTAGTTTATTGTGCACCCTCTACCTGTGCTGTGAGCGGTAGGGCCAAAATAAAAATATAGAGTTTACGTATAAAGTCGAGGTGACAGAGGGTGTGTTTTTTAACCCACTCCCATAGTGTGTGAGAGGAGGAAAGTGTGCAAAGGTAGAGGGTGTGAGAGCAGGGTCTAGGACTGTGACAGGAGGAAAATATGTGTGGAGAGGATGGCGGACAGTGCACTCCTGTGACCTTGGTGGCCGAGCTGTGAGGTCAACTCCCCACCTGGCCCACTCATTCCCTGACACAATAATGGGGAGGGGTGGGGAGGGGAGGGTGAGAGGAGAGGGGGGTAGGAGTCGGGAGAGGAGAGTGATAGCACGTGTCTTATCCAGTCTTAGTAGAGTCTCAGAGTAATTTTCAAGCCATTTTAGAGGTTATTTTTGTCCTCTCGGTCAGCCAGCCAATATCACGTCACGAAGACAACCTAACATATGAGCCAATGAGAACACGATCCCCGGGAGTAACTGTATTTTGATTGGTCTTTTTTTTTTACGGCCTGACTCGCCGACTTGCCGATACAGCCGACTAAGGGACATACATACATACATACATACATACATACATACATACATACATACACTGGCCATATTTTACTCTATATACCATAAAACACACACACACACACACACACACACACACACACACACACACACACACACACACACACACATCCGCCAGTGCTGACAAAAGGCGGGCGAATGTATGTCTGGCGTTGGTTCCATTATTCATATTTGGTAACGTGGTGAATTTACCCTCATCCTCCCCCTATCCCCGCTCCCCCACTGTGGCACTGCATCAGGGTCAGGGGCGGGCCGTGTGTGTGTGTGTACGGCTCTGGGCAAAGATGATACGTGTACTGAACTGAGATTATTATTATTATTATTATTATTATTATTATTATTATTATTATTATTATTGTTGTTGTTGTTGTTGTTGTTGTTGTTGTTGTTTATTATTTATTATTTATTATTTATTATTATTATTATTTTATTTATTATTTATTATTATTATTATTATTATTATTATTATTGTGATCCAGTGAACGTGTTGTACATTATCCAGTTTGATTTTAAAGTTCTTCATTAAAATCATATTGCGGTAAGGCGGAGGAGGAGGAGAAGAAGAAGAAGAGGAGAAGAAGAAGAAAGAGGAGGCAAATGCTCTCATGTATAAAGATAACTTGTCAATGTGTATATCAGTCCATACTTGGTGGTCCTATTCAAGTCGTAACTTAAACGAGCCTGTTAAGAAGTCTCTCTCTCTCTCTCTCTCTCTCTCTCTCCTCTCTCTCTCTCTCTCTCTCTCTCTCTCTCTCTCTACAGTGAGAGGGAAAAATAAAGGTGCATGCTAAAGAATTTTTGTAGAGAATTAGTAGTAGCAGGTACATGAGTGTGTCTGTCAGGTGCCCCAGTAACGTGTTGTCTGTCAGGTGTATCAGTCGGTGTTAGCGTGGCAGGTGTTGTCAGCAGGTGTTGACATTGAAGTGTTGTCTGTCAGGTGCTGGCAGTAAGGTGTTGTTGCTCTGTCAGGTGCAGACAGTAAGGTGTTGTCTGTCAGGTGCCCAGCGTGGTATCTGTCGGAGTGTTATCAGTCGGAGTGTTGGCAGTAAAGGTGTTGGCTGTCTGGCGGAGTGTTGGCCATGAGGTGTTGTCTGTCAGGTGCTGGCAGTAACGTGTTATCCTATCAGTGTTAGCAGTAAAGTGTTTATCTGGCAGGTGTTGACATTGAGTGTTGTCTATCCAGTGCTGGCAATGACGTGTTGTCTGTCGGGTGTTATCAGTCCAGGTGTTGGCAATGGAGGTGTTATCCTGGCAGGTGTTGACCATGAGGTGTAGTCTGTCGGGTGCTGGCAGTAACGTGTTTTCTGTCGGGTGTTATTAGTCGGGTGTTGGCAGTAAGGTGTTGTCTGGCGGGTGTTGACATTGAGGTGTTGTCTGTCGGGTGCTGGCAGTAAGGTGTAGTCTGTCGGGTGTTATCAGTCGGGTGTTGGCAGTAAGGTGTTGTCTGGCGGGTGTTGACATTGAGGTGTTGTCTGTCGGGTGCTGGCAGTAAGGTGTAGTCTGTCGGGTGTTGGCAGTAAAGTTGTCTGTCGGGTGTTATCAATCAGGTGAACCACTCGGTATAGAGGCAATAAGTAGTTCTCTTGTAACTCACCTCTAGCCGACTATTGTATGTATGTATGTATGTATCCCTGTATGTATGTATGTATGTATGTATGTATCCCAGCAGTAGGAGGCAGGTGCTGTGATATACATACACACACTAATGATGTAAACATGATCTTTTAAAATTAATTTCCCAAGTCTTTGAGAGAGTGAAGTGACTGTCCTTACAATAACCTTTCTTTAGGCATTGTCGTGATGAAACAAGAAAAAAAAAAATCAAAATATTAAAACAAAAATTGTTTTATGTTGCCCTTTTTTTTAAGAATAGAAAATAAAATATAAATAAAATAGAGAAAACAAATATTTTTTTTAAGATTTTTTTGTGTGTCCGAGAATGAGAGAGATGCAAAATAGAGAGGTATGTTCCGTGTGTGTGTGTGTGTGTGTGTGTGTGTGTGTGTGTGTGTGTGTGTGTGTGTGTGTGTGTGTGTGTGATGCTAAAGAATGATTTGAATATAACACATAATAGAAATGCACATTATTCGTAATAAACTAACTATGTAACCTAACCTGTGTTAAATCATGTTGAAATAGCCAGGGAAGTGTTAGATCGCGTTAAAATAGCCATGGATGTCTTAAATCATGTTAAATTAGCCAATGATGCGTGCTATCATGTTAAAATAGCCAGGGTTTTGTTAATTTAAGTCAGAATAACCGGCAATGCGTTAAATCGTGTTAAAATAGCTATTGTAGGCGATACGAGTATATGTCAAAATAGCCAGGGATGCGTTCTATCACGTTAAAATAATCAGGGATGCGTTCCAACACGTTAAAATAGCCAGGGATGCGTTCCAACACGTTAAAAAAGTCAGGGATGCGTTCTATCACGTTACAATAGCCAGGGAGGCGTTCTAACACGTTAAAATAGTCAGGGATGTGTTCTATCATGTTAAAATAGCCAGGGATGCGTTCCAACACGTTAAAATAGCCAGGGATGCTTTCTATCACGTTAAATAGTCAGGGATGCGCTCGATCACGTTAAAATAGCTAGGGATGCGTTCCATCACGTTAAAATAGCCAGGGATGCTTTCTATCACGTTAAATAGCCAGGGATGCTTTCTATCACGTTAAATAGTCAGGGATGCGCTCGATCACGTTAAAATAGCGAGGGATGCGTTCCATCACGTTAAAATAGCCAGGGATGCGTTCTATCACGTTAAAATAGCCGCGGTTGTCCTTCGTGAAACAAAAGACCATCCGTTCCTAAATTATTACCCTGGAGTTATAACGGTGATAAAGGCAAAGGTTTATAATCTATTTGGCCAGCGAGTCCGTTGTGACCTGTGTCTTAAGAAGGCGATTATCCCCACAACGCATGACCATCGCTGCACACACACACACACACACACACACACACACACACAGTCGCCGCCGCCTCCCTTTACACATGATAATTTTTTACTCACTCTCTTCTTATCCCACAGATTACATCCACGCACGTTCTCTCTCTCTCTCATTCTCACACACACACACACATACATACATACATACATACATACATACATACATACAGACAGACACATACACACACACTGACTCCTTATATTCTGTTCTGTCATGTGTGTTCTGGCTGTACAGCTATGGAGAGAGAGAGAGAGAGAGAGAGAGAGAGAGAGAGAGAGAGAGAGAGAGCGAGTTACCACAAACCACCAAACTGGCCTTTCCTCTCCTTTCCCTTCCATCCTCATCATGTTGATAAATACCAAGATAAAAATGATAATAAAATGACGTCACCGATTCCAACACAGACAAAACACCAGGAGGAAGTGAGGTCAAGCTACTCACCGGGGGGTCAACAGGGAGGTCACTAAGGGTCAAACTCGCCTTATCGTCATAAATCACCGCATGTTTGAGGGTAATTCAAACGTAACAACATACCTGTGGTTATCCAGAATCTTGAAGGATTACCTGTTGGCTTTCAGCACCTCAGGTTAATTAGTATTCTTCTTTACCTGATGATTATTATTTAACCTCCCTAATGCTTCGGGGGGTGGGGGTTACGTGGTTAAGGTTTGGTTAGTTAAGGTTAGGTTACGTTGGTGTAGTTTAGGTTAAGTTTGGTTTAGTTTAGTTTGTTTAGCTTTGGTTAAGTTAGGTTAGGTTGTTTTAGGTTAGGTTATGTAATTTTCAGGTGATCCCCAGTTGAAATACACGTTCATAATTGTATGTTTCCGCGACGGTGAAATTGGTGGTAATGATAGTGATGTACCTGTCCGCTAATGAGCAAAAATGTGTACAGGTGCAAAATATGAAAATCGTTATGAGAAAGTTTGTAAGTGAATGTTCGTGGTGTGTCATCTGCCAGCGACTGTGTGTGTGTGTGTGTCCCCCAGGTGTGGGTTTTAGTCATGTCAAGACCAGGTTAATTTTACTTTTAACAATTACACTATTAATATAATTAAATTTTTTTCACAGTTGATTGCTTAATGACCTGTGTTGTTGTAGTCTTTAGTTTTTATTGAAGATATAAGTGCTTCAATTACCTCAGGTACCCGTTCACTTGATTGTTTTTTAGTTGATATAATATTTACCTGTGTACTTGCATTACCTGGTCGTTAATTGGCTGGCGCGCCACACCTGCAACTGGCCTTCACTTCATCTTAATTCACCTCCACCTGCATTAAAGCTGGAGTGTCTGATCTTAAGGTGAAATAAGTTGGGGTGTCTAATGTTCAGGTGCTTCAGGAAGAGTGATAATTTGAGAATTGAGAGAAATGTGCAATAAAAAGAGGATATTTTGAAGTAATAATAATAGTAACAATAATAACAACTAATAATAATAATAATAATAATAATAACTAACAATAATAATTAAAAAAATAATAACAATAATAACAATAACAAATACTAATACTAATAACAACTACTACTACTACTACAACTACTACTACTAATAATAATAATAATAATAATAATAATAACTAACGACAACTAATATTAACAGTAACAACAACAACAACAACAATAATAATAATAATAATAATAATAATAATAATAATAATAATTCACTCACAACAACTAATAATGACAATAACAATAATAAAAATAACAACAATAATAATACTACTACTACTAATAATAATAATCTCGACACAATAGCCACTAAGTAGATATAGAAGATCATATAATAAGAGAAAGCTGACTGCGAATGACACCAACAGTAAAATTATGAACACAATTACGGAAGGGGAACAGGGGGAAAGTGAATGTTTATTTAGAGTGGAGAGAGAGAGAGAGAGAGAGAGAGAGAGAGAGAGAGAGAGAGAGAGAGAGAGAGAGAGAGAGAGAGAGAGAGAGAGAGAGAGAGAGAGAGAGAGAGAGAGAGAGAGAGAGAGAGAGAGAGAGAGAGAGAGAGAGAGAGAGAGAGAGAGAGAGAGAGAGAGAGAGAGAGAGAGAGAGAGAGAGAGAGAGAGAGAGAGAGAGAGAGAGAGAGAGAGAGAGAGAGAGAGAGAGAGAGAGAGAGAGAGAGAGAGAGAGAGAGAGAGAGAGAGAGAGAGAGAGAGAGAGAGAGAGAGAGAGAGAGAGAGAGGAGAGAGAGAGAGAGAGGAGAGAGAGAGAGAGAGAGAGAGAGAGAGAGAGAGAGAGAGAGAGAGAGAGAGAGAGAGAGAGAGAGAGAGAGAGAGAGAGAGAGAGAGAGAGAGAGAGAGAGAGAGAGAGAGAGAGAGAGAGAGAGAGAGAGAGAGAGAGAGTATGAGAGAGAGAGAGAGTATTAATCACAAGGAAAAAAATCTCCCTAAATCATACCCCCCTGTAACAAGGTATACAGTAGTTCAGGTGTAATGAGGTAATATAGTTCAACAGCACCTCCTTAGCTGCACACAGGTCAAACCACCACCACCACCACGAGTCGATCACCTGTGGGAAAATGGCGTTTTAATCTGGATGAAAATAGAAAATAAAATCACCAGTTCACTTATATACTATATCCCCCCTCCCCGCCCCGCGCCCATGGTGAATTGGGTGATTACAGAGAGGGTTGGGGGATGGGGAGGTGGAGGTGGGGGCAGGCAGACAGGCAATTGAGTCAGCGATGTGCACAAAAAAGGAGACAATTCACAATATTATTCACCCCAGTCGACGCATAGTGTAGGAGACAGGATGTGGGGGCGACCCATTTGCACTATACTACGGGTTTAGCTGACGGAGGGAAGGAAAGCAGGCAAGCAGGCAGGCAGGCGTGTTTTACTGCCGTACAGTCGTTCACACACACACAGGCACGGATATCCTTGATTTATCTACGTGGGGGATACCTTTACTTGCGTGTGTGTGTGGTTAAGGGTTGGGTGTTGGGGCGGGGTGGAGTTAGTGTGTGTGTGTGTGTGTGTGTGTGAGGCGAGGGGTGGGGGAGGGGGTGAGGAGGGGGAGGAAGGTAGGTGAGTGGTTATAGACAATTGCTGTTGACTAAGTGTTTTGTTTTCCTCAGTAGTGGTAGTGGTGGTGGCTCTTAATTTCACAACGGCTCTTGCATACGGCGGTGTTTTAAGAGTTGGCCAATAACACACACACTCACACACACACACACACACACACACACACACACACACACACACACACACACACACACACACACACACACAATAGATTAAGGAAAGAAATAACATAGTAAGAAGACAGTGTACATATCTAATTATAGTTTAAGGAAAATGATCCCAGTTGTCCTAGAGAGAGATTCTGTTGTGTTGTCTAAGGCGGCGAAGAAGAAGATGGTGGTGGTCTCCTGAAGGACACCACAGAGTATTATATATATAAGTGTCTACGAAAATTATATTTCTACAATTTTCTTACACGATAAATAGTTGACCGGACGAACGTAACTTCATCAAGTAGAACCTAAATAAAAGTAGGTGTAGGTAAAGGTATGTCCAAGAGATATTTCACTACAATACAGTTCTTTCCTGCCCCCTAGCGCTGCCTCCACTGTATTCTGTACGATTAACCCTTTCTACTGTAACACCACCACCGCCATGTAGGCTAGTGGCATGTGGTGCTGTATTTTCTGTAATGTCTCTCTGTACGCTCTTATATTTGGTCTCGTCTTGATGCTCCTTTCAGTCACTTTATACACTTATAACTCAACACGTGGGGACGGGGCACAAAGCACTCATGCGCTTGCAAACACAGGGGGGAGGAGGGGTGATATACTCTACCACGCTAGCACATGTGGATAGACGGACAGACAGACACACATAAAACACACACACACACACACACACACACACACACAGGGATGGTGAAACAGGCATCACGTTTCAAGGTATATATTTGCGCTTCAGTAGTTGAGGTCTGTCTGTTTTAAGTACACCACGTAACTGGTCCACTTTCCACACTAACACAACAACGACTAGCAGTGACGAAACTGACCTCCTCCTCCTCCTACTCCTTCTTCCTCACCTACTTCTTCTCCTCCTCCTCTTTCCTCTACTACCTCCTTCTCCTCTCTTTCCCACCTCCTCCTCTTTCTACTCTACTACCTCTCTCCCATCCTCCTCTTTTTCTACTATCTCCTTCTCTTCTACTTCCACTACACTTTCCTCCTTCATCACTACCACCACCACCACCCTAACCTAACCTAACCTGGAAAATAGAAAAATAAATAAACGAAAATGAAAAGTTATGATTTTTTTTTCGGGGAGAGGGGGGGGGGGTTTACCTGTCTCCTCGAAGGGTTATGTAGCACCTGGGGGCGAAGTGGAGGACCTGTAACTAACTGGAAAACGCTGACGATGTGAGTCTCTTCGTCAGTAGGATCTTGTGTGTGTGCGCGTGCCATTAATATGAGGGGGAGAGAACATCGATGCCCTTGCTTGCATAATCGACGCTCCGTCCTCCTAAATCGACGTCCGCCGTCTTTGAGGTCGACTCCCCCACCGACACCCCTTACGGTCTCTTAACAACAACAACAACACCCCGGCGTAAATGAATTGTGCTGATTACCCGTGTGTCACCCCCTTGAGCGACCTGGTTCTCCTCTTTCCCTCTCACTCACTCCCTCCCTACGTGTAACTTACCAAACTATCTACCTTTTTTTTTTTTTTAGCCAGTTGGGGGCATTGTTGAGAATGTTTCTACCTGCAGCTGATAATGTACCTGAAGTGTATTTATATTTGGCAGCTGGAGACGGGGGTGGGGGAGAGGGTAGAGGGGAGGAGGATATGGATGGGGTAGAGGAAGATGGGCTCACCTGCACGTAGCTGGTCTCCCCATCAACCCTTCATCTCCTCCCCATCAACCCTTCACCTCCCCCTTAATAGCCTTTATATATGGGGAAACTTTTTACAGTATTGATTTTATTTTCACACACACACACACACACACAGTAGTAGTAGTAGTAGTAGTTAAGGAGACGCCACATGGAGCCAACTCACGCACTTGGCTCTGTTCTAGCCGTCTTGAAGCGCTCGTTACGGTCCTAGTTATTCCCGGTGACCTCATCAAGTAGGACCTCGAGCTCGTTAAGGGCCGCTAACGATCCGCAGCCATTCATTTAAAGCGCGATTTTGACCTCTAATTACCTTCTATGTAGCAGGAACCATTGCGGGAGGGTGTTGGTGAGGGAGATGTTGGAGTGGGACTTGGTGGAGAGTGGTGGTGAAGGAGATGGGAGTGGGGGTTTTGGCGGTGAGGGTGAAGGTGGTATAGTGAGGGAGGTGGTGGTGGTATAGTGAGGGAGGTGGTGGTGGTAGTGAGGGAGGTGGTGGTGGTATAGTGAGGGAGGTGGTGGTGGTATAGTGAGGGAGGTGGTGGTAGGTGAGGGGAGGTGGTGGTATAGTGAGGAGGTGTGTGGTATAGTGAAGGAGGTGTGGTGGTGGTAGTAGTGAGGGAGTGGTGGTGGGTATAGTGAGGGGAGGTGGTGGTGGTGACAGTGAGGGAGGTGGTGGTATGAGGGAGGTGGTAGGGAGGGGAGGTGGTGGTGGTATAGTGAGGGATGTGGTGGTGGTAGTGAGGAGGTGGTGGTATAGTGACAGAGGTAGTGAGGGAGGTAGGTGTGATAGTGAGGGGAGGTGGGGTGTGGTATAGTGGAGAGAGGTGGTGGTGGTAGGGAGGGGAGGTGGTGGTGGTATAGTGAGGAGGTGGTGGTGGTAGTGGGAGGAGGTGGTGGTGGTATAGTGAGGGAGGTGGTGGTGGTAGGAGGGAGGTAACAGAGGAGGAAGATACAAGAACACCTCACCACAGATTCCAATATCAAAGTGGGGGGACTAAGGGTGTAACAGACAGCTACGGGACCATAACGATGCAAGTGGGCGGCGGGAAAATAGGGGGGACCTGATTTAAGGGGAACATGGACAGGTAAATTCCGGCTATTGGGACATAATACCTGAGGGGAGCTTAATGACAGGTAAGGGTATCATGTCACAGGTGAGGGGGAGGTACGGTAGTTAAGGGGAGCAGTCATGGTAGCTAAGGGAGTCTCATGGTAGTTAAGGGAGGCCAAGTGGTGAAGGAGGGAGGCATCATGGTAGTTAAGGGAGGTCATGGTGAAGCTGTAAAGGAGGTCATGGTAAGCAAAGGGAGGTCATGGTAGTTAAGGGGAGGTCATGGTAGTTAAGGGGAGGTCATGGTAGTTAAAGGGAGGTCATGGTAGTTAAGGGGAGGTCATGGTTGTTAAAGGGAGGTCATGGTAGTTAAGGGGAGGTCATGGTAGTTAAGGGGAGGTCATGGTAGCGAAGGGGAGCTCATGGTAGTTTAGACGATGTTGCTGTTTTAAGGACGCTGAGTAACAATGGTTTCAAACAACAAAACGAAATCGAAAGCGAAGGTAATGTATACAGGTCACGTGTGTCTGTTTGTCTGTCTGTCTGTCTGTCTGTCTGGTTGTCTGTGTGTATGGTTGTCTGTCTGTATGGTTGTCTGTGTGTATGGTTGTCTGTCTGTGTGTATGTATGGTTGTCCGTGTCCGGCAGGCAGAGAGAAAGTGAGAGATAGAGAAAACACACACACACACACACACCCCATATGTAACTTATCACCTCTGCTCATTGTATATTTTCATCTTTTGGGCTGCCATGTTTTCTTAATAAACCGTTAATTATTCTTATTAAACACACACACACACAGCTGTCCTGAACGCCCCCCCCACCATGTTTCCCAGCCGTCGTGGTCATTGAGCTGTGATGATAGAGTATAGAAACAGAAGGACCTGTACTGGGTATATACAGGTGTGATGGCTATGCCCCCCCCACCCCTCTGCACCTGTCTGAAGTTATGGCTGTCTCGTGGCCTATCATGTACTGGTAACTTCGTGGTGTAAGGTTGATGAGTGATAAGAGGCACACACACCCACACACACACCACTAATACACACTCAAACACACACTAAAGAACATATACACAAACATACAACACACAAACACACACAAACAAAACATAAGAAAACGCTCCTCCGTTTAGCTAGTCATTGATTGTTGTAGTGTCCAGCAGGTGTGTGTGTGTGTGTGTGTGTGTGTGTGTGTGTGTGTGTGTGTGTGTGTGTGTGTGTGTGTTTTGTCTGCCTCCTCACGCCCATAAAGATACCACAAACCTCGCGTGTACCATTAAAACCCTCCACCAGCGGCCCTCTCTCCCCCCCCTCCTCGATATGAACACATTAAAAAGCTTTACCGAGATACATGTAAACATTTATCGAATTCACTAAAAACAAAGAAAAATAATAAAATAAAATATCGAAACATAATTATTATTCCTTGGATAAATTACTACAATTTTTTTGGCATTGATAAATTTAAACGTTTATTGAACTCATTTCGCTATTTTTTTTTTCCGGGTTCGATTCCTGGGCCGGTGGAAGTTGTTTGGACACTCTTCCTAGCCCCCATTAGTCCCTGTTCACCTAGCAGTAAAGTAGGTACCTGGTGTAAATCGAAAGTTGCGAATTCGTATTCAGGGAGTTGTTGGAGCTTCCAATAATTTGATGACATAAACCACTGACACTTCAGGCTTCTACGCCCTTAACTCATGAGACATAAAGGCAAGTATGAACTTAGCATGCTTCCCTGTTGGGCGCTGTAAACGCTTCACCTTACACAAGGATGTAGGGGAGTGCCCAATAAAAAAAAAACTCGCTATTTAGGGGATTTGGTTGGGTTGGGTTGGGTTTGTTTTGGTTTGGTTTGGTTATGCTATGTTATTTTACGTGACCTTTGGTTAGGTTTTGGGAGCCATGTACCATGTGTATGTAAAGGAGATGCTTGTAGTGTCTCTGGGACCAATAATTATTACCATGCTAACTTTATACACCTGAACGAACCCTTAAACAGGTAACAAAATAATCAAAATAAATTGGGATGGTACACAGTAGTTTTCCCCAACACACCTGAATACTCGTACGTGATTAACTTCAGGTATTCAGCGTTACCGTGACACCGAGACACACTGTATTAACATTTGATTCAATATAAGGGAGACACCTTCTTGCTTTTATAACTTCAGGTGTTTAATATTAACGTGACATTGATGTTTTAGCGCTGAAATACGCTAACTGTTTGCTTAAAAATAATAACAGGCAAGAATACAGTACATCCCCCTAAACAGTATGGGGAAAGTACACAGGGCAGGACCCCCTTAACTGCCACATATACAAGTTAAGGACACAGTGGTGGCTCCTTGTCACTCTCTGTTATCATAACATAACAATGGTGAGGAAAAGTTGATGAATATTGTTGATTGTTGCTCTTTTCACTAAGGCAACTCGTTATCTGTGTGTGTGTGTGTGTGTGTGTGCGCGCGTGTGTGTGTGTGTGTGTGTGTGTGTGTGTGTGTGTGTGTGTGTGTGTGTGTGTGTGTGTGTGTGTGTGTGTGTGTGTGTGTGTGTGTTAAATAGTTGTGTAATATGTTAGTGGCTCTGTGATATACACGTGTCTGATACTCTGTGTGGGGGGTATGTATATATTCATATATATGTGTAGTGTGTGTGTGCGTGTGTGGTACATGTTATGTTGAGCATGGAGTGTACAAGTGTCCACTTTGCGTGTTACATACACTTGTCTGGTGTATGTGCAGCTATACCTGGTATACAGCTGCCAACCAGATGTTAAACACACGGGTCTTCGTTATTTAACCCCCCATGGAGGGAAAAGTTTGGCGCCGTCTCTGAAATATGATATTAAAAAAAACTGTATCGATGTTTCTGGTGGAGACGCAGGTTGTGAGAGTGACTTCCGGGTAATGGTCTGTGTCACCATTTGATTATCATTGTGGTGGTGGTCGTAGGGTGTAAGGGGGCGACGCCTGCTGCTGGAGACGCTCATAACTCCTCAATGATCAGGGAGACTCCGAGCACAGGCGTCAATATGTATATAACTCTCCTTTGGTACAAGTGTCCAGTATATATATATATAAATATATATATATATATATATATATATATATATATATATATATATATATATATATATATATATATATATATATATATATATATATATATATCTTGATAACATCGAAAAACAACGGAGCACCTTAGCTTTCGTAATCCAGCAATCCAGTTGCTCTTCAAAGATGTCTTGAATAAAGACGAAAGCTAAGGTGTGCTCCGTTGTTTCCATTTTCCGTGATTTATATATATATATATATATATATATATATATATATATATATATATATATATATATATATATATATATATATATATATATATATATATATATATATATATACACACACACACACACACACGAGTATATGTACCTGTCAGTTTAATGGTCACGAGATTCATGCCAGTAACTCCTATCTCGTGGGTAATGGCTATGCATATACGCACCAAGACATATAGATCCTAATCCCTTCAATAAGGGTCTCCATTTTTGGTATTTTATTTAGCTAACACCAGTCTCTTTTATTGAGCACAGAGGGACACAAGGGGTTAATAGTGTTATGGTTACACACACACACACACACACACACACACACACACACACACACACACACACACACGGGGGCGGTTGTCAGTGCCCAGGTGTCGCTGCAGGTAGCTGGTATTAGTGGGAGCGGACACAACCAGGCACACCTCTCACCTGTCCACATGAAATGTAATACATAGAAAGAAGAGAAACACGAGGACTGTATGTGTACCAAGTCTACACTCTTCCTCTGGGATTCTCAATCATTCGTTCTTATTATTATTATTTTTAACCTAACTGGAGATGTGGGAAAGCATATTATTCCCCCACTTTAGGTACAAGACAATGATGTTTGTCAGAATTGCGTGGGGAGTGTGGCGAGGCTTTACTCTAACTAGATATGTTCCCTTACCAGCAGTTAGGGGGGAAAATACTCGTACAAATCTTGGTGAATCTGGGCCATGCTCGGGTGGGCTGGGACCACACACCGCCTACGGCAGGAAAGACGGCGTAGAAATGTATTGTTGAGTGAGTCTGACGGGCCGCAGATAACGTCAGAGAACATCCACTGCAGCAGAGAGAATTTTTAGCTGAAGCGTCCCACAGAGACCATGGTCCTCAGCCTCTGCATCTTGAGACGCGACCACTGTTCCACTGTATCGGGTTTCCCACCGTAAAAGACTCCTGACAGTGTGCCGTTCATCACCCAGCGAGCTAGAGTCCTCGAGACGGCTGGCTATACCTCCCCGTCAGGTGTTCATTGTGGCCACTGGCAAGTCTTGGTCACAGACGCGGAGGCTGCCTGGGATAATAGTGGCTGGGCTTTGTACCTCTGAGGTGTGTCAAAGCATGCAGGTATTACTCTCAGGTGTATGAGTAACTCTCCTCAGGATAATGTTGCTCATTCTGCAAGTTGATAGGGGAGGAGGAGGAGGAGCGGGATGAAGAAAACTATTATACACTCGGTAACCAACTACGTCCTACCAGCTGACAGCAGGTAATGACACAGGTAACTTCACTGCCAAAACACCTGAAACATTGAAGACAGGAGGCCTAAATACACTCTGTCTAACACGAAAGGATAATAAAACCAGTGGAGGAAAAACCGAATCATACTAACGTGGAGGTAATTATGAAGGTAAGATATTCCTTGGGTTGATTGTATTGGCCTGCGAGAAGAGGCCACAACCTACAGACGGATAAGAGAGCGGCGTTAAATTCCCAGACAGGTAGATGGGTTAGGTTAGGTCAGGTCAGGTGCAGCTACCGAACATAATTACCATACAGTTTAATACAGTATACCCACAGTACAGTATATTAAAATCAAAACAAAAATAATTTAAAAATATCTCCCATGAATACATCCAATATCTCAGGACAGGAGTTTCAGTAACTGTATTCTCGTGCGTTAGGTTACAGTGGCGGGCAGAGGATTTCAGAACCACAGGGACGTCTGTTTAACCTATGGACATATTTTGTCGTAAGAACGCAAAAATTGGCCCCTACACCCCTACTAAACCTACCCCACACCCACTAACCCCCCACTAAGCCCCCCCCCTGAACTAAATTCCCACTTACTCCCCCCCCTCTAAACCTCCCCTTCCCCACCCTCACCCCCCACACCCCTGGCTAGACGACACATAACGATCACACGATAGTAAAAAAAAAATCATAAATTTCGTAAAGTCAATGAGAACTTTTTGCCCTCCAGACCAGATATACATAACCTCGTAAAGACTTTCAACTCTCAGAATGAAAAAAAAAACAAGAAAGAAAGAAAGAAAAAAAAAGAATATAGTTAGGAAAACTTCATAACATTTGGTGGCAAAAATGAAGGCTGGTAAGTTTAGCACTATGCATACACCACCAACAACACGATGAAAAAAAAATATGCCTTGGGTTTTTGAGATTCGTTGTGGGGGGTGAGGTGGTGATGTAAGGGGGAAGGTTGAGGTAAGGGGAGGTGAGTTGAGATGAGGTTAGGTTGGTTCAGGTAGGAAGGTGGATTACACTGTATTATCATCACACACACACACACACACACACACACACACACGAATAAAACATCTCTCCCTCCGTCTCTCTTGACAGACAACACACGGACGGCAGAAGTTGGGATCGCCTGGCTCACACGACGAGACACCAGCGTTAAAAAATGACCTTGTTTCAAATTGTTGTCTTTGGAAGCGAATCCTTAGTGCCTTACTGACTTCTGGTGTGATAATAATAATAATAATAATAATAATAATTTTGATGAAGGTAATAGTTGTAGTTGTAGGATATTTAATATTAAGGTAATAAGATGGTGGTAAAGGTATGGCTGTTGGGGGAGGCTGGGGGCCACGTTAATAATAATAATAATAAAATAATTCTAGTATTTGTCTGTATTTCTCTCTTCCTATTTGCATAATCACCATCTTCTCACTTTATTTTATTGCACCTTATTTATTTCTTCTCTTCCTCTTTATCTTCTCTTCCTTGGGTCATTCATTTTATTCATTCAGTTTTTCTCTCCTCTTCTCTTTACTCCTTGCCTGGCCTCCTTTCCTCTTCTCTCTCTCCCCCATTCCTCCATTCGCTCCCTCCCTCCATTCTCTCTCTCTCTCTCTCTCTTTCTCTTCTCTTCTGCCCTCTCTCCTATCCTCCCCTTCCCCTTCTTCCATCCCTCCCTCCCTCGTCTTTTTTCTCCCATCTTGTTCTCCCCCTCTCCTCTCCCCTTCCCTCCCTCCCTCTCACCCTCGTCTTCCTCTCCTCCTGCTTTCCTCCTCTCCTTCTCTTTCTTCTTTGTCACCTTCCATGTTTTCTACTCGGTCTTTCCTGGTGTTGTTCTCTCTCACCCCCCTTCCTCTCCCTCTCTCTCTTCTCATCGTTTTCTCTCCCCTCTCCAGTGTCATCTCCTTCTCTCCTCTTTCCTTCTTACTCCACCCATTCTCCCTTCCCTTCACCACCCCCACCCACACTACCCACCATCTCCACCTACTCCTATCTCTTCTTCCCTTCCACGCGCTTTCTTCTCTTCTCCTCCCCATCCATTGCTTTCTTCCCCTCCTCCCATCTCCACCCACTCTTGTCCTTCCTTCTCACCCACCTCCCTCCACCCACTCTTCACCCCTCACCTCACCTCCTGCGCTCCACCCTCACATTCCAGCCTCAGCTAGGGAGGGGGTCGGGCGGAGTCCCTTAAGCCCTCAACTCTCAAGCCCTCAGCCCGTATTCCAAAAAACCATCCCTCGAGCGCCAGGCTGTGGTACACGGTATCATGAATTATTGTACAGCGAAGAGGGAGGAGGAGAAGGAGGAAGAGGGGGAAGAACGGAGGAGAGGGAGAAGGGCAAGGGGTGTGGGGAGGGAAGAGAGGGAGGAGGGAAGAGGTGTGGAGAAGAAAGCATAATAATGATAATAAACAAGGGGTGGTAAGGAGGAGGAGGAGGAGGAGAATACAATATTAGGTATTTACAGTTCAAGGAAAATGACCCCAATTGACTCTTGAACAATCTCTATTCTCTTGTTTGGGGCGAAGGTGTCCCGAACAACATGCACTAGAGGTGGTACACCCCCTCCCTTTACACACATAGAGGGCGTCTCAAAATAATGTAAGGTTGGGTGTATACATTTGTTTTCTTGTGAACTAACCTAACCTAATTTAAGTAAAGTTACGCTACATTAAGCTGTAGGAGGCCGTCTTAGATACACTATATACATCTTCCATGATGCTTTCTTTTATATATTAGTCGTAACCCTGAACTAACACGTTCTTTTATGACGCGATATAACCAACTGTCCCTCAGACGCCTAATATAAAGGGTATGCTATATAATCATGTAATATATTATAGCATTAAGTAATTACAAACGCGTTGTTACGTACTTCACTTCACAGCAGAATTCCTCTAGTCAACCCTTCCTTCGCCTCCCCCCCAGCATCCTCTAACCCCTGCCTACCTCCCTGCCCCCTCCATCTGCCCCCAGCCCCTGCCCCCAGCCCCTGCCCCCTCCCACTCCTGCGTGAAGTGCTCAGCGTTAATAGCCAATACGACAACTCTCTCTACCACGAACGATCTTCATAAACAAAGCAGCTTCCGGTGTTTACCTTCGTCCTGGGATTATTTTACCCCCCTTCCCCTCCCTCCACTACCCCCCCCCCTCTTCTAATAATTATCTATAATTTTCTTCAGATCGTTTGGTAGGTACAGAGCTCCAAAGAGGCCAGGTTGTATTATTGTGGGGGGTGGGGAGGGGAGAGGAGGGGGAGTCTTATTGTGTGTGGGGTGAAGATTATTAGTGTGGGGTAGGGGAGGGTATTTTGTGGTGGTGGGGAGGGTATTGGGTTAGTTAATTTTCCTCTGGTCAAGCTCTCGTGTGATTGGTCGCCGATGAGAAGTGGAAGGGGGGGATCTTAGCCAATAGGATAATACTAATCAATAGTTAATAGGTGTGTATTATTAATTTCGTTCAGGTTTATTCTCCAGTGATCGTTAAGTAACAGATGAGAGGCGAGGCGACACCCTGTAGATGTTGTAATGACCAGCTGATGCGATTAGGATCTGGATTGGCTGAATACAGAGTGTCTCACAAAAATAGATTCTCGAATGCTGTAATGACCAGCTGATGGAGTTGGGATCTGGCTTAGCTAAATACAGGGCGTCTCACCAAAAAAGGATATTCGTTATTACCTTTACATATATTTTGTGAATCTGGTGGCGATAAATGCGAATACTTTTTACTTGTACTACGCCAGCAACAGTGTCCTGACTTGTTGATGTGTCGGGTTATCATCGACAAGTGAGGAGGAGGAGGAGGACTGTGTTGAATTGAAACAGAATTGAAATAGTTTATTTAGCCAGAAAAACACAGATACAGAGTGGATAATAATAACAATAATTACATGGCTGAGCCAGTTGAGAACCTGAGCTCTCTTTTAGGCACCTGATATATACTATACATTTATCTCGTGGAAGTATTATGTAACATTTAGTATCATCTGGAATAGTACAATAGCATGGTAGTAATAAGTACAGCTCATAATGTTACCACGTTTATCACTTCAATATTTATTAATTTTATTTATTATTATTTTTTTTAGTTGGTGATGTAATACAGACAAACATTAACGCGAGCGCCACCAGAATGTGCAAGGGAGTGTGGATACTTTTTGTGTGTTCTTCGGAGACACCCCACACTCCACCAATACATTCCCCCACTCCCACCCCCACCCCCCCCCACATCCCTATCCCCACTACCTCCAGGGATAGGTGTTGGAGCACAGTGGGAGGTGTTATTGTCTCCTCAGATGAAATGTTTTATAGGTGTCTTCCTTCGGCTGGGAAAACACAATGTCATTCAGAGCTGTTAAGTGGTTTCAGGCCCGGGAGAATGTCTTAGAAGTTTGAACATGAAGTGAATTGGCTGGGTGGAAGTTAGGAGAGAGAGAGAGAGAGAGAGAGGAGGATGATAAGAAGGAGGAGTGGGAGGAGAGATAGAGAGAGAGAAGGAGGAGGAGAAGAAGAGAGAGGCCATGTGTTTATTCAAAATTATTACACGTTGGGGGCAGGGGGGGATAATTTATGTTTCTTAACCATTACCTACAATAGCGACAGTTGCGAAAGACACACATCGGTATTATTTTACTGGGAATAATAATAATAGTACTGCATTTACCTATATTCAAGATAAACAAAAACACCTGGATTATATATTATTACACCTGTTGTTATGGTTACCGAGGAGATGGCTGGGGCGTGATTAGCCTCCTCATGTGTGTGTGTGAGAATTTACCAACAAAAACAAATAAAAACACTTAGATGGGATAATTCAGATAACTCCAGACTTTTATCATTAGTTTCCATGCACAAGCACTTCTCGAGGCGGTGAAACCCCCTTGAAGATGTGTGTGTGTGTGTGTGTGTGTGTGTGTGTGTGTGTGTGTGTGTGTGTGTGTGTGTGTGTGTGTGTGTGTGTGTGTGTGTGTGTGTGTGTGTGTGTGTGTGTGTGTGTGTGTGTGTGTGTGTGTGTGTGTGTGTGTGTGTGTGTGTGTGTGTGTGTGTGTGTGTGTGTGTGTGTGTGTGTGTGTGTGTGTGTGTGTGTGTGTGTGTGTGTGTGTGTGTGTGTGTGTGTGTGTGTGTGTGTGTGTGTGTGTGTGTGTGTGTGTGTGTGTGTGTGTGTGTGTGTGTGTGTGTGTGTGTGTGTGTGTGTGTGTGTGTGTGTGTGTGTGTGTGTGTGTGTGTGTGTGTGTGTGTGTGTGTGTGTGTGTGTGTGTGTGTGTGTGTGTGTAAAAATTTTTGGAGACACTTACTATTTTTCATAGGTTTATTCTCAATGATTAGTCCTTCCCTCCCAACTCCACCAAGTACCCCCAATGGAAGATTAATTTTGACTATCATGGACACTATAAAGACAACTTCCATCTGGTAATAATTAATTCTCGATAGATGAGTGTAATTACCTAACCTAACCTAACATAGTGACGTGCTTAATTAATTGTTGAAGCGCAGTGATCACAGTAACACGTACGTTGATTTGGTGTGTCCTTGAGTAGGCGTTGTCGTTGAGTGGGTATGTTGGTTAAGACGGCCGGGGATGGCATGAATGTTTGTTTGCCATTTTGTAGAGAAAGGAGGGAGAAAGAAGATTAGTGGTGGAGGAAGAAGTTATAGTTCGGAAATTGAAGAAATTTGGGAGGAGGTAAGAGAGGGCGGGCTGACCACCTAGCTAAGCTAATAGTGTGTTAGGGTTGTGTCATGGGTTAGTTATTGTCTGTCGGTACAGGCACTACACATCCTACCTTATCCCATACATGGGTGTTTTAAGGGCCTTATTTCATATTCCGCCGACCCTACTGGCGGATGCTGGTCTCGGAGGTTGTCTGTTGCCTGGCCGTCCGTGTAGATCTGGGATGGTAATGGACCTTTTGAGATTTGGTAACTTTTTGGGAACCATGTATGGTTGTTGTCGTTATCTGGTGGGAGTGTTTGAAAGAGTTCTTGCTCTGATCGTTTTATCTTTTGCCAGACTCTGTTGGCCAGGGTGTGCAGCTGCTGGTTGATGGGTTTTATTCTTAGGTCTCTATGTATCTCGGCTGTGGTTCTGGTGAAGGGGTATCTTTCGCCTGTGACAAATCTCAGGGCTTCATTTTGGATCACCTGTAATTTTAATATTTGAGTGGTGCTCATAGTATGGCGACACATGTAGGGTGGGGGGCGGGTGGGTGTGGTGGGTGATGGGGTGAGGAACAAGACGAGGGAGAACAATAAGGCGGTGTGGCAAGGTGTTCTGACTGTCCATATGTCAGGAGAGAGGTGTTCACGTATACATGCACTCTCTCTCTCTCTCTCTCTCTCTCTCTCTCTCTCTCTCTCTCTCTCTCTCTCACTCTCTCACACACACACACACACACACACACACACACACACACACACACACACACACACACACACACACACACACCACCTTCAGCATTCATGAACCCACGACAACTACTGCCTCAAGTTGCCTAAGTCAAACTTCCTCCCACAACAAGAAGGAGCTGAGGAGGGGAGGAGGGGGGAGGTAGGCAACCAGGCAGGCAAGCACGCGCTGCGAGGGCCTCCAAGCAAACACCCGGAATCTTGGTGCTGCACAAGAAATGTCGCCGAAGAAAATACGAAAAATTTGACAGCGGAATAGAAAGTTTGAAACGATTTTCACAGGTGGGGGGGGGTGGGGGGTGGATGAAGGGGAGGAGGGGGAGGATGATTGGTGTTGATGAAGGGGAGGAAGGAGAGGGGGTGGTGTGGATGACGGGTTTTAGGGATGGTTGGTATGGATGAGAGAGGGGGCTTAGGTTGACGTGGATGAGGGAGCAATTGGATGATGATGGGTTAAGTGGATGATGTGAAGGATTGGGATGGATGGATGGATGGATGAGCGGATTAAGGTTAGGTTCGTTAGATTAGGTTTGTGAGGGTATAGCAACAATTGGTGATATTAGAGTGTGTGTGTGTGTGTGTGTGTGTGTGTGTGTGTGTTTTTTTTTTGCTGTTGTGCTGTGTTATGTTAGAAAGAAAGAGAAAGGGATAACAGAGAAACGGAGAGAGAGAGAGAGAGAGACGTTAAAGATAATCCATAAAGATAAGGCATAAGAGATAATGCGAACTATTACTAAAATTAACCGAAGATAAACGGTGTAATAGAAATAATTGAAGAGATTTGAGAGAAAAGAGAAACAGGTGAGAGATATTAGAGAGAGGCAGGTGAGAGATAATAGCGGCTGTCTGAACGGCAATAATTACGTCTGAACGGTAATAATTACATCTGAAAGGCAATAATTACATCTGAACGGCAATAATTACATCTGAACGGCAATAATTACATCTGGACTGCAATAATTACATCTGGACTGCAATAATTACGTCTGAACGGCAATAATTACATCTGAAAGGCAATAATTACATCTGAACGGCAATAATTACATCTGGACTGCAATAATTACTGCAATAATTACATCTGAACGGCAATAATTACATCTGAACGGCAATAATTACATCTGAACGGCAATAATTACATCTGAACGGCAATAATTACATCTGAACGGCAATAATTACGTCTGAACGGCAATAATTACATCTGAAAGGCAATAATTACATCTGAACGGCAATAATTACATCTGGACTGCAATAATTACGTCTGAACGGCAATAATTACATCTGAACGGCAATAATTACGTCTGAACAGCAATAATTACATCTGAAGGGCAATAATTACGTATGAACGGCATTAATTACGACTGAACGGGAATAATATTGACGTCGGATTATTACACAATTATCCTATCACGGATGTCTGTTATTAATTTGGCGGATGTGTACAGCATTACCTGGCCGAGGTAACATGTTGGCTCTGACCTTATCCTGTAGTGAAGAAATAACCCCACGCCGATGATAACACAGAGAGAGAGAGAGACTGTGTGTGTGTGTGTGTGTGTGTGTGTGTGTGTGTGTGCGCAGACGTGAGGAGAAGAGAGATCAAGAAAAGAGAGGATAAAAGAAGACACAATTAGATTAGTCTTTTCTGACTGTATGTTCCTCTGTCTGTCTGCGTGTCTGTCTGTCTGTCTGTCTGTCTGTCTGCGTGTCTGTCTGTCTGTCTGTCTGTCTGTCTGTCCGTCCGTCTCATCTTACAATAGTCCCTTGGGAGCCATTTCCCAGACACGGCTCAACTTACACAGATTATAGTATAAACAATCATCTCCCTCCCCCTCTTCTCCCCCATCTCCTCCCCTCTCCCCAACTCCTCCCCAAACCCCTCTCCTCTCCACCTCCCCAACCGCCTCTCCTCCTCCCCACTCCCCACCTCCCCAACCGCCTCTCTCCCACCACCCCACCTGCCCCCAACCGCCTCTCTCCCTCCCCACCCCCCCACCTCCTCCCCAACCGCCTCTCCTCCCTCCACCCTCCTCCACGTCTTTTTCCACCACCACCTCTTCCTTCTCCTCCCCCACCATCTCCTGCTCCCTCTTCCTCCTCCCAACCTTTATTCCTCTTCCATCTCCTTACGGGTCGTGGTGGTAGTGGTGATGGCGTGTCGACAAGTCACCAACACACACACACACACACACACACACACACACACACACACACACACACACACACACACACACATACACACACACACACACACATATACACACACACACACACACACACACATATGAGAAGAGAAGGTGGTTCACGGATACATAGACGATAAGAAGATTTAGTGGGGAGGGACGGGAGGGATTGGCACACCGCCGCTACCATGTTTTGTGTCAAAGTTTTGAAGAACAATGGTTCTCAAACTACAGCTCAAACAGAGTTGATGTTCTATCTAAGTAATCCCGACCATCTCGCCAACCTTCCACAAAAGACTCTCTTTGGGGCGTGGCTTCATAAAAGTATTGCAGATCTCCTGAAACTGAATGTCCCAATCACCCCAGACGAACCTATTAATGCCATTCCTCCTTGGCTGGACATATCAGTTCCTATTAATTACACTCCTGTTGGTAGTAAGCAAATGTTAAGCACCGATGTGGTGAGATGTGTCACACTAGAAACTATTAACAGACACATAGAGAGTATTAAATCAAGTGAATGTTATGCTTTTACTGATGGTTCTGTGCAGACAAACACAGGTAGAACAGGCTGTGCAATTGTAATATATAAAGAAAAAGAGATGATAGTGTCAAACAAACAAAGGCTGAACAACTGGGCCAGCACAACACAAACTGAACTAACTGGAATCTACTTAGCCACAGACTACCTCAAAGAAAATGGAGGTGGGGTGATATTCTGTGACTCTCAAAGTGCTTTGAAATCAATGAACAGTCCATCAGGCTCTATGTCTAAAGTTGTATGTGATATTAAAAGAATTGTGATAACTGCCAATGAGAACAACTTTCGTATCGAATTTGTGTGGATTACGTCCCATGTTGGAATCAGGTATCATGACCGTGCTGATAGACTGGCCAATGAGGCATGTAAGAAAGAAAATGTTGACCGTGAACCTTGGCCTGTCCAATGCTGTAATTAAAAACATTCAAGTCAGAATCATGAACTCTGATCAAGAAGAAGTGAGAAATGCAGAGAGACCTGACAGTTGTAGCCTTAGTAAATATGACAAATTTTGTGACAAGAGGTGCCGGTACGGCCAGCATAAGGACAGAACCAGACAATGTGATGTAGTCGTGGCCAGAATTAGGCTAGGATACAGACACATCTGGCAAGTTAGTAACGCTGTACCCATACCGAAACACTCAGCATGTAAACTTTGTGATAAACCTTTAAAGCATACACTTGAACACTATATTATTTAATGTGACACTGTCAAAGACTTCAGGCCACCTGACTTATTGTATCTTGAACTTTGTAATTACTTCATTGAATCAGGTGTGCTTGAGGACATTCTTGCTGTTTATCCCAAATTTGCTGCTGGCCCACACTGATTAGTCTTCAATTAGAATATGACTCCAATGTATGTGATCCACTGACCTATATATACTGCTAATGAATATGATGTATTTCCTTCTTTGTGTACGAACCTCTGTCCTGCATGGCAGTGAACAGTGGCATTACCCACATGAATCTGACCTATATATAGTGTCAACGAATATGATGCATTCTTTGTGTACGAACCTGTCCTGTATGGCAGTGAAGAGTGACATTATCCACATGAATCTGACCGACGTATATGTATGTATGTATGTGTGTATGTGTGCATATGTGTATATATATGTACATGTATATGTGTATGTATATATGTATATGTATGTATATGTGTATGTGTGTGTGTACATATATGTATATGTACTGTCAATGAATATGATGCATCTCTTTGTGTACGAACCTCTGTCCTGCATGGCAGTGAACAGTGACATTACCCATATGAATCTGACCTCGATACATTTATAGCTGTTAATGAATATGATGTACTTCTTTGTGTATGAACCTCTGTCCTGCGTGGCAGTGAGAAGTGATACCACGCTCAGTATCAAGACCTGACTGAATTACTCAGAATAGGCAAACTGTACTACAAGCTTTGTCAATAAATTTGTTAAACTAAAAACTAAGCTTCATAGTATAGACGTCATGACACCCAGACACTCGCTCAGACACACGGAAGGTTGGGTTAGGTTAGGTTAGGTTAGGTTGGGTTGGGTTGGGTTGGGTTGGGTTGGGTTGGGTTGGGTTGGGTTGGGTTGGGTTGGGTTAGGTTGGTTAGGTTAGGTTAGGTTAGGTTAGGTTAGGTTGGTTGATGACCGGAGCAATTTTATGTTTCAAGGGACAGGGAAGAGGTGTGTGTGTGTGTGTGTGTGTGTGTGTGTGTGTGTGTGTGTGTGTTTGTGTATTTATTTATTATATCCGCCCGCTGGAGAAGTGTCAAATATGGTATACTGTGGGAAAGACGATTATTATCTTTACATTCCCTCCTTCTCCTCTGCCTTCTTCCACTCCTCCTCCTCCTCCTTTTATCCTTTCTCCCCCTCCTCCTTCTCTTCTTTTCTTTTCTCCTGTCATCCCCTGGGTATAAAACTCCTCCTTCCCTCTTCCTTCTCCCTTCCTCGGTTTTAAAATCCCCTTCCACCCTCCCTTCACCTCCCCCCCCCCTCCTGGGATAAAAATGCCCCTCCCTTCTCCTTTGACCCCACCCCCACATCTGGCTACAACCTTCCCCTCTTTCCTCTCCCTCTCTTCCTTCCTCTCTCTCTCTCCTCTCCCTTTCGCCCTCTTCCTTTCTACCCACCCCCTCTATCCCTCCTCGAACTCCACTGATAAACATTTATTCAGTCAAATCGTCACAACCTCGCCGTACCAACAACAATATCACGCCTCTTCACAGTGGGGTAAGGGGTTATAACACTAGCCTAAAACACCAGGTATTAATGAATGTTGTGAGTCAAGTGGAGAGAATTCCTGCCTTCTTTTTCGTGTGAAATATGACCAAGTGTCGCACATTTCTGCCAATTTCTCTCATTAAACAACTGGAACTACGGGGTGTAATGTTGAAGTGCAGAATACGTACACGTGTGCCATTTGGCTCTAGGGTGAGAGAGAGAGAGAGAGAGAGAGAGAGAGAGAGAGAGAGAGAGAGAGAGAGAGAGAGAGAGAGAGAGTAGGTAGGTAGGTAGGTAGGTAGGTAACTGAGACAATGGGAAGCGTACTGGGTAAAACTTGTGGCACAGTCAACAACGAGAAACTGTCAGTGTGAGCTACCGACAAGACACACACACCACCCTCCATCCCCCACACACCACCCTCCTTTCCCCACACACCCACCCTCCCCCCACACACCACCCTTCTTCCCCACACACCACCCTCCCCCCACACACCACCCTCCCCCCCACACCACACACACACCCCTCCCCCCACCCTCCTTCCCCCACACACCACCTCCTTCCCCACACACCACCCTCCTTCCCCACACACCACCCTCTTCCCCCACACACCACCCTCCTTCCCCACACACACCACCCTCCTTCCCCCACACCACCCCTTCTTCCCCACACCCTTCTTCCCCCCACACACCACCCTTCTTCCCCCACCACCCTTCTTCCCCACACACCACCCTCCTTCCCCCACACACCACCCTTCTTCCCCACACACCACCTTCTTCCCCACACACCACCCTTCTTCCCCCACACCACCTTCTTCCCCACACACCACCCTTCTTCCCCACACACCACCACCTTCCCCACACACCACCCTTCTTCCTCTACACACACCTTCTTTCCCCACACACCACCCCGTCCCCACACACCACCCTTCTTCCTCCACACACCACCCTTCTTCCTCCACACACCCCCTTCCCCCACACCACCCTTCTTCCCCACACACCACCACACACCACCCTTCCCCACACACCCCTCCCCACACCACACCACCACACCTTCTTCCTCCACACACCACCCTTCTTCCCCCACACACCACCCCTCCCCACACACCACCTTCTTCCTCCACACACCACCCTTCTTCCTCCACACACCACCCTTCTTCCTCCACACCACCCTTCTTCCCTCCACACACCACCTTCTTCTTCCCACACACACCACCCCCTTCTTCCCCCACACACCACCCTTCTTCCCCCACACACCACCCCTCCCCCACACACCACCCACACACCACCCAGTTATCAACTAATGTTATAATATATGCTAGTTTGTGATCCGCCCAAAATAAACATTACACCTTAACATTTTTCTTGGATGTTTAGGGGCTCATTAAGGTATAATTAACCCTGATTATATAATGCAGGGCAGGTTAACTTGACCCCGTAAGTCACCTTTGATGATAATAGTTGACTCTATACCCGTGAGTGTAAATTTAACATTGTTCTGGCTTTTTCTCGTCGAATTTAACATTGTTCTACACTTGTTTTTAATCGAATTTAACATTATTATTTCCGTGTTTAGTCGAATTTAACCTTGTTCTCTCTTATTACTGCTAATAATAATGGTTGTCCCTCCCGTGACGAGGATGGCCGGCCCAAGAGCCACCTAGGCGTGAATTTGTTTATGGTGTAGAAGCTGTCGCCAACACAACAACCACACCCTGTGTTAACGAGCTGCATGACCCAGTGTCAAGGAATAGTCCGAGAAAACCGGACAACTCGCCAACTGCGCTGGCTAACCATTACCCCGGAATACGATCCACAAATCGATCAACATCCAGGTCCCCAATTACTGCTGGGTAGACAGAGGCAAATGGCGTAAAGAAACTTGCCCATAGTTTCACCTTGCTGACCATTACACCACTAATTTAGATTAATTTAGCCAGACGCCATACTTGACACACACACACACACACACACACACACACATAAATATGTCCAATGAACTTACCTATGAAAAATACCCTACAATTAACCTGGTCTGGACGTCTGGGAATGCATACTGGGCGACCCTTTGTCAGTAGTTAAAACCTTTGCGTGTCTCACATCATCTAAATTCACAAAGGAATATATCACCTTTAGCTAATTCTCTCTACACCACAAACTGTCCAAATTAATTCATTTTGTGTGTGTGTGTGTGTGTGTGTGTGTGTGTGTGTGTGTGTGTGTGTGTGACCCTCGTATCTTAACCTGTTGACAATTTACAGTAGTATCCACTTGACTGAGGCATAGAAATAAGTCGTATATCTAGTGTGCCATACGGACTTACGGAGAACAACAACAACAACAACAACAACAAAATGGTGTCTCAGATTTGAGTCGAGATGGTGAGTGATATTTATTTATTTACTTATTTATTACATCAACATTGTCCTCCCTTGATAACGTGAGGAGACAATGTTGTTGTTGTCATACGAACAGTCACGTTGCCGCCACGATCTCCCACCAGTATGTGTATAAGGTGGTAGTGTGTGTTTACATTTTTGGAGATATTTCCCCACCCCAAGGCCCCCCCAGCCTCCTTGTGTTAAATCGCGTGTTCAGGTGTGGTTAGTGGGGCAGGTGAGTCGGGCCGCTACACGTGCCCCCCCCCCCTCCTCCCCCACCTTTCGTCACACCGCAGAAGTAATGTGATCCAAAAACCCCACTCCTAGACACTCGTTGATAGAGAGAAAGATCGATAGATAGATATGTAGGTAGGTAGGTAGATACTGATTCATTCCGCAAATATACAATATACATAGACACTACAGGTGAACAATGTACACAGCAGTACAGGTATACAAGACATGACAGCGGGGCACCTGAAGATTAGCGCCCCCCACTCTTCCTCCATCATCACCTTATTTCACCTGATAATTAAACACCTTAACATTACCTGGGGGTGTTAGGTTGGGTTGGGTTGGGTTAGGTTATCGTAGGTTAGGTTAGGTTAGGTTGTGTATGTATGTTGTGTACAGTATGTTGTGTGTATACTCCTCGTTAGGTTGTGTATGTATGTATGTGTACAGTATGTTGTGTGTACTACTCGTTAGGTTGTGTATGTATGTATGTGTACAGTATGTTGTGTGTACTCCTCGTTAGGTTGTGTATGTATGTATGTATGTGTACAGTATGTTGTGTGTACTACTCGTTAGGTTGTGTATGTATGTATGTGTACAGTATGTTGTGTGTACTCCTCGTTAGGTTGTGTATGTATGTTGTGTACAGTATGTTGTGTGTATACTCCTCGTTAGGTTGTGTATGTATGTATGTGTACAGTATGTAGTGTGTATACTCCTCGTTAAGGTACACATACGCAATACAGTGAGTTCGTAAAGACAAAGGAATTGAAAACGTTGTCGACTTTCCGCCAGCTAGCAAGAGCGCACACACACACACACACACACACACACACACACACACACACACACGTTTGTTTACATGCCTACGACACGGCAGAGGCCCTCCACGGCAACAACACTTGATAGAGCGATACAATGATACACTCGGCCGACAAGTCCATCTCCACGCGTGTAGTTGATTACCTTAATAGTGACTCGGAGTCTCATAGAGAGTTCATCAATAGTCACTAGAGGAGGTGTTACAGGGTGGCGCATAAGTCCGCTTTACCCGAGAACACAGGCAGCGTCATATGCAATTGTTCTCGGGCGTATAGTGACTTATGCGCCACCCTGTATGTTTAGAAGATACCTTGCCGCTAGGGTGTGTGTGTGTGTGTGTGTGTGTGTGTGTAAACAGTGGTCGTCACGGTAGGCGACTGTATAACCTGGAGTCTGTGTTTTTTTTTCCTTCTCGTAATACATCATAGCCCAGCTGAGGTGGTTTTTTTTCCTCTAAGGTAGGAGGAATGTGGGTTGCTTACGACACACACACACACACCTGAAACAAGTGACGGTGGTGGTTGAAGGAGACCGTGGGGGGGCTGTGGACAACTAACACGGTCTTGACAATGCCAGGAAACAAAACAGGTTCTTTAATTTACATATGGAAGAAAACAATTTGAAATTGTTTCGTTTTCAAGTAAATTTTAGAAAGGTGAGAGATAAGAGATAATAATATATAAACATTAAAAAATTAGTTTACCTACGAGATTGAATGAGGTTATTTGTTAAGGAAGAGACCAAGAGAAGGGACTTTACTACTTTGTTCACTCGTGGAAGTTTGTGATGAGGAGCCTTCTCTGTGGCGGTGTAAAGTGGGGAATTATAGGTATTTGAAGGAAAAGAGGAAGACAGGAAGGAGTTAATGACTTCAGCAGGTGAGAGTACTGTACCATGCAGGGGAGGAGGGCGCAGGTAAGTAACTTATTCTATATACAGGAGGTTTATTGCGGATGGAGTGGCAGGTAATTTTCTTTTATTGGAGTACCTGTAGTGGTGGTGGTGGGAGGGCAACCGAAGTTGGTGAGGAGGTGGTGGTGGGGGGATCTGGAGCCGATACGAGGGATTGGACGACATATTGTTTACTTGGTGATTAAACATTCTAATGCTAACTAACCTAACCTCCCCCAGGTAGTGTTAGAGTGGGATAGAGCTAGGACGTCTAATCTTCAGGTGGTCCAGGGAAACGAACTATAGGGAACTCACCTTAATTGAGGATTTTATTATTCAGGTAAATAAACAAAATAATAATAATAATAATAATAAATATTTGAAATTCTTTTTTTTTTCTTTTCTTTTTTTACTTAATTCAGATTTATGTTTTGATAATTTTGGTGATGATGGTAATGACGACGATGTACCAGACAAAATATGGTGAGAGACGAACCATGCAAGTCGGGTACTCAAGACACCTCACATGTAAACCTAATGATTTCAGATTTCCTTCCCTCCTTCCTGCTTAACTTATCCCTCCTTCTTCCCTACCTATCTCCTTTCTCCTCCGTTCCTCCTCCTACCTATTCCTTCCCCCCTCCCCGTTCGTCTTACCCATATTTACCCCTTCCCCCCCCTCCCATTTCCCCTACATATCACCATCCGTTCCTTACTCATTCCCCTACCTATCCCCTTCCCATGTCTTCCCCCCCTCCCCTCAGGTAAATCTTGACAAAATAGAGAGTTATTTTTACCGAGTGGGAGATCCTTCGACACGCCAAGTTTGCCACTCTGCAAATTTTACGACATGCAGAATTTCAAGTTTGGTGTTGAAGAAACTCTTGCACACCTCCTTAAAGCAAAGTTGCTTCTGACCAAGTTTTTTCTTTCTTTCTTTCTTTTTTTTGGGTCTCTCTCTCTCTCTCTCTCTCTCTCTCTCTCTCTCATTTTTTGTATGCTTTCTTCCCGTTTTCTTACCTCTTTCTTTTTTCACCCTCATTATTTACTCCTTTCCTTTCTCCTCATTCCTCCACCTCCACCTCCTCCTCCTCCTCCCTCCCTCCTCCTCCTCCTCCTCCTCCTCTAGGAAAACTAATTTTTTTACCTTACCTGTACGAGCAAACACGAGTTTTATAAGTGTGTGTTAAGTTGGTTTATTTTCTCCTCTTTGACTCCTCCTTAAGTGTTTTGGGAACGTGTTAAGTGGCGGGTCTTCAATCGCGTGTGCTGCTGCTACTTCTGCTGGTAATTTGGAGTTCTTTTCCTTTGCCGTGATGTCTTGAGAAGGCGGTAAGATAGTCTTTTCTATTGCTTTCCTGTGAGTTACCTTTATGAGAGCGGTGCTTTCTCTTGCTTTCCCTGTAAGTTACCTTGAGAGCAGTTAACTTTCTCTTGCTTTCCCTGTGAGTTACCTTTATGAGTGAACAGTTAACTTTCTCTTGTTTTCCCTGTGAGTTACCTTTATGAGAGAACAGTTAACTTTCTCTTGTTTTCCCTGTGAGTTACCTTTATGAGAGAACAGTTAACTTTCTCTTGCTTTCCCTGTGAGTTACCTTTATGAGAGAGCAGTTAACTTTCTCTTGTTTTCCCTGTTGAGTTACCTTTATGAGAGAACAGTTAACTCTCTCTTGTTTTCCCTGTTGAGTTACCTTTATGAGAGAACAGTTAACTCTCTCTTGTTTTCCCTGTTGAGTTACCTTTATGAGAGAACAGTTAACTTTCTCTTGTTTTCCCTGTTGAGTTACCTTTATGAGAGAACAGTTAACTCTCTCTTGTTTTCCCTGTGAGTTACCTTTATGAGAGAACAGTTAACTTTCTCTTGCTTTCCCTGTTGAGTTACCTTTATGAGAGAAGAGGTGTGTAATCATCAGGTGTAATAAACTCGGTCGTCTAATCATCAGGTGACCTTCCCCTTCCCCAAAATAACAATAAGGTCACCATACAAATAAATATATAATTACCGTATATAATTACGCTTATGACCTTCAGCGCTTTCCTCTGTTATCCTGTTTTTTTCTTCTTTATTATAAGTCGTGTAATGTGTAATTGTATGGCCTTTGTGTGTTTGTTTTTGTGTTTTAGGTTTATTTTTTGTGTTTGTCTGCTTGTTTATTTTTTTTTTGGGGGGGGGTTTGTTTTTGTGTGTTCTTGCATTTGTGTTTTTTTTGGTGTTTGTTTTTGTTTGTATTTGTTTATTTTTGTGTTTTTTTGTTTTTGTGTTTGTTTTTGTTGTTGATGAGGTTTATTTTTGTTTTTTTTATGTTCGTGTTATTTTTCCATGTTTGTTGCTTCTTTTGCTGTGTTTGTTATTTTTGTTTGTTTTTTCTTCTCGTTTTGCCGTTTGATTTTATATTTATGGTTGCGCTTCTTTTGTTTGTTTATTGTTTAGTTGTTTGTTTTTTGTTCTTGTTTTGCCGTGCTTTATTTGCTTCTTTGTTCTCGTTTGGTTGTGTTTTTTGTTATCATTATTTTAGTGTTGTTTTTGCTATTTTTATGGATTTTGTTTGTAATTTTCTTTATTCTGTTGTTGTTATTCTTGTTTGGTTGTTTTGTCTTTGTAGTCATTGTTTTGTTGTTTTTGTTGATATTGTTGGCATTGTTATTATTGTTGTTTTATTGTTTCTTCATCATCATCTGTTTGTTTATCACCTCATTTGTATCTTAGTATTTACATGTACTACGGGTATGTTTCTTTACGTGTGTTTCCTTGTTTAATGTCTGTGTGTGTGTGTGTGTGTATATTTAGGTGTGTGTTAGTGTACGTGTGTTCAAGCAAATATGCACCGTATGCAACAGCAGTGTGTGTGTGTGTATGTTACTCTACTTTGCATGTTTAGAGTGTATATGTGTATTAATGTACGTTATGTGTATGCATATTAGTGTGTGGTGTGTGTGTATCAATGTGTATTATCGCGCGTGTGGGTATTATTGTGTGTGTGTGTGTATGTGTGTGTATTACTTTGTGTGTATTAGTGCGTGTGTATGCATGTGTGTGTGTGTGTGTGTTCAAGCAGAAGCCCCACCACCACCACCGGATGCAGCAGTAGCCCAGCAGGTGAGCCGTGTTGTTCCTCATACACTCCCAGGTACAAAGGTCACGATTTCAACACTGTGAGTCGTAAACTTGGTGATAATCCAGCAGAGGAGGCCGGCGGCAACGTGTTGTGGGGGAGCTGGTCTTAACGTGGGAAATAAGACAACAGGCTTTAGCGAGACACGAATAAAAGATAATTGTCTTAAGTGGGTGAGAGGTGGGGTGGGTGAGAGGTGGGGTGAGTGAAGGGTGGGTTATAATGGTGATAATAACAACATTAATAATAATAATGACAATAATAATAATAATAATAATAATAGTAATAATAACACCACTAATAATAAATAACACAAATGATAAAAACAATAACAATAATAACAGTTGAAGGTGCACACAAAACACACACACACACACACACACACACACACACACACACACACACACACTCAAACCACACCTAATTCCCTTAACCTTACCTTAATTTACCACACCAGGGAATCATGCTTACCTGGTGAGAGCGATTCATTACATCACCTAATAACATAATTACACACACTCTTGTAATTTGCCCAGTAACAGGATAAGGAAGAGTTCTGGGCTAAACTTACTATGATAGTACAGTTTTTGGCTTGGAGATAGTAGTACACGGCACGATAGTACATTTGGCCTGGAGATAGTACATTGCACCTAGTCGTAAAATAGTACAGCAAGGTTATCCAAAAGTACACTGGTTTTGTGTGTGTGGTTGAGGTGGGTGGCCTGTAATGTAGGCAGCCTATATGACATCTTAATTCTGGGCGGCTGGGTGGTACTTTTGGCCGGTTGGGCGGGTTACGTGGGCGGCTGGCCGGGTTACGTGGGCGGCTGGGCGGGTAACATGGGCGGTTGGGCGGAGGAAGGGGGTGGGGGGGTAAAAGAACGCAAGACTCGATCGACGGGTCGGCTGAAGGTTGAGAGTATGGGGGGTCAGGACAATTAGTGGGTGGGTGGATGGGCGGCGGGTGGGGGGCGGCTGGGCAGAATTGAAGTCGATACAGGCACGTGGCGGAGTCCTCGTACTCCCCGCCCAACCTTCCCTACACCTCAGGTTTTTGCTGCGTAGATTAATGACTCTCTTTTCCCTCCCTCTCTCCCCTACCTCCCTCGCTCGGTCCATCTCCCCCCTTACTCCCTCTCGCTCTCCCTTGTTCCATCTCGTCCTCTTGCTACCTATTACCCTCCCTCCTCCTTTCCTTCCTTCCTCCTCCTGTCCCCTTTCTACTCTTTCCTCCAGAGCTCTCTCTCTCTCTCTCTCTCTCTCTCTCTCTCTCTCTCTCTCCTCTCTCTCTCTCTCTCTCTCTCTCTCCTCCTTTCCTCCCTCCTCCCTTTCCTCCCTCTCCTCCTTTCCTTCTTTTCCCTCTCTCCTGCACCCTCCCTCCCTTTCCTTTGTGCCCTCCTCGCTCCCTCTCTCTTTCCCTCCTCCTCCCTCCCTCCCTTCCTTGCTTCCCCCCCTCCTCTCTCCTCTCACCCTCCCTTGCCTCCCCTCTCTCTCTCTCCCCCACCTCCTTGTCTCCCTCTATCTCACCCTCCATTGCCTCCCTCTCTCTATCTCACCCTCCATTGCCTCCCTCTCTCTATCTCACCCTCCATTGCCTCCCTCCCGTACCCCCCTCCCTCCCTCCTCAGGTTATGTCACCCCTCCAATTGGAGTTCTGGTCATTTTGTGTTTCTCTTGGGTCATGGTGCTGCCTTTCTCATAAAACTAGTGGTTATGTTGTGATCATATTGTTGTGGTTATATTTGCAGCATTATACACGAAGAGCACTGATTAATACAGAAGGGTGCTAAAGAAACAGCAACAACACACTCTAGTAGCAACAGCAACAACACACTCTAGTAGCAACAGCAACAACACACTCTAGTAACAACAGCAACAACACACTCTAGTAGCAACAGCAACAACACACTCTAGTAGCAACAGCAACAACACACTCTAGTAGCAACAGCAACAACACACTCTAGTAGCAACAGCAACAACACACTCTAGTAGCAACAGCAACAACACACTCTAGTAGCAACAGCAACAACACACTCTAGTAACAACAGCAACAACACACTCTAGTAGCAACAGCAACAACACACTCTAGTAGCAACAGCAACAACACACTCTAGTAGCAACAGCAACAACACACTCTAGTAGCAAAAGCAACAACACTAATATATTCCAGCAAGAGAACCAGAAGCATATTTCCAAAAGTGGCAGCAACAGCAGTATACTGAAAAAAAACCCCAGCAGCAGCTGCTGCTGCTTTATATCTCGGGAACAGCATTATAGTCCATCAACAGCAGCAGTACCAGAAACGGCAGTATACCACAAACAGTGGCACTAGCTATATACGGGAACAGCTCTATACCCCAGCAGCAACAATATACCCTCAGAAACAGAACTATACTCCAGCAGCAGCATCACCACCACGCGCCTGGTGCCCGCCGCGGGGTTCAACAACATCTTGCATGCGTGGGAGTGGGGGAAGGGGGACTCTCCCCCCACCCCAAATCACCCTCGGTAGTACTTCATATTATTATCAAACCGTCACTTGATTGTTACATAATATAGCCTTAATTTACATATATCATACACATGGCTGCTAATGCCCGTCATCTCTACCTTCTATGATACCTTGAGCTTAGGTTAGGTTATAGTGATGAATGGCAGGGGAGGAAAAATGGCGTGTGTATATATATCCGATTATCCAGGTGAGCAAGATGGTCAAACTCGTTGAGGAATTTAGTGAGTAAAGGAAATATATCATACAAGAAATAGGAGAAAAAACTCGAGTGTATCTTAACAACTGATACTATTGCTGTGTGTTTTGGTCGTGTGTGTGTCTGGTGTGGAGTTTTTTTTTGTAGAGAAAGGAGGGTGAAAGAAGATTAGAGGTGGGGGAAGGAAGTTATAGTTTGGAAATTGAAGAAGTTTAGGAGGAGGTAAGAGAGGGCGGGCTGACCGCCTAGCTAAGCTAATAGTGTGTTAGGGTTGTGTCATGGGTTAGTTATTGTCTGCCGGTACAGGCACTAGACATCCTACCCTATCCCATACATGGGTGTTTTAAGGGCCTTATTTCATATTCCGCCGACCCTACTGGCGGATGTTGGTCTCGGAGGTTGTCTGTTGCCTGGCCGTCCGTGTAGATCGGGGGTGGTAACGGATCTTTTGAGATTTGGTAACTTTTTGGGAACCATGTATGGTTGTTGTCGTTATCTGGTGGGAGTGTTTGAAGGAGTTCTTGCTCTGATCGTTCTATCTTTTGCCAGATTCTGTTGGCCAGGGTGTGCAGCTGCTGATTGGTGGGTTTCATTCTCAGGTCTCTATGTATCTCGGCTGTGGTTCTGGTAAAGGGGTATCTTTCGCCTGTGACGAATCTTAGGACTTCATTTTCAAGTATAGAGGTTGGGTGGTAGGTGGGTGGGGGTAGTGGGTTGGGTGGTGGGTTGGTGGGGGTAGTGGGTTGTGGGGTAGGGGTGAATTGTGGGAGATATTCTTACAGACTGGGTCATTAAATCAGTCAATCAAGGCGAAGACGTTCATGGGAGTGTTCAGGTATAATTACGCTTATAAACAGACGTCGACCGGAAGTTTAGTTAGAAGGTTATTAAGGGTAATTAACGATCATTATACTCGTATTAGTGTAATTAGGGAGAGGCAACCTTGCTTTGTTTATGTATGTGTTGAATCTAAGTAAGCTTATATGACGACTATACTCAATATCTATCTATCTATCTATCTGTCTGCCTGTCTGTCTGTCTGTCTGTCTGTCTGTCTGTCTGTCTGTGTGTGTGTGTGTGTGTGTGTGTGTGTGTGTGTGTGTGTGTGTGTGTGTGTGTGTGTGTGTTATTCTATCCGTGTTTGTTTTGGGGTATAAGGGACATAGTTTTAATTCAGCGTGTGTGTGTGTCTGTCTGTCTGTCTGTCTGTCTGTCTGTCTGTCTGTGTGTGTCTGTCTGTCTGTCTGTCTGTCTGTCTGTCTGTCTGTCTGTCTGTCTGTCTGTGTGTGTGTGTGTGTGTGTGTGTGTGTGTGTGTGTGTGTGTGTGTGTGTGTGTGTGTGTGTGTGTGTGTGTGTGTGTGTGTGTGTAAAGGCTTTGATCCCATGTTGTTGTGGCTGGTGCTCAAGGGACAGTCTACATGAAGGCCGCCACAAAGGTTATCTCTGTACTGTGTGTGTGTGTGTGTGTGTGTGTGTGTGTGTGTGTGTGTGTGTGTGTGTGTGTGTGTGTGTGTGTGTGTGTGTAATGCCAGAATCTGTCTACCAGTCGGGATGTTCCTTTGTGTGTGTGTGATAGAGGTGTTGTTTGTTTGTTGTTTGTTTGTTTGTTGTTTGTTCTTAAGGTAATTATTGCTGAGGTCGTTGTTAGTGTTGCTTTAGTATCATCATCATATCCTCGTTGACCTTGTGGGCGGGGACCCCCAAAATAGTATATGTTCGTTTGAGCAACACAAAAGGCGCCCAGCAGTGTACTTCATCGTTAAGCACCGAGAGATAACGAGGCGACGGTAGCACAGTTGGCGAGCGACACACACACACACACACACACACACACACACACACACACACACACAGAACTAACTGACTGGAGCGAGCGAAACAAAAGAAAGTGTAATTATAACACATAAATATGAAACGGTAATAGGTGTGTGCGCTCACTCCACTCCCCGCTTAATAAATTATCTTATCTTTAGTTTCTTGTAAGTGGTTAGGGGGAAGCATCTGTGTTTGCATATTTATAGTGATATTAATGTTATAGAGGAAGTGTGTGGGTGGGTGGAATGTGTAAATATGCGTGTGTGTATGTGTACACGTGTACGTGTACGTGTCTGGATATCAATTCACTGGAATTGGTGCAGCAAAGAATGACGAAAATGATTCCGGGACTTAGAAACCTTCCATATCAAGATAGATTAAAGAAACTAAATTTGCATTCCCTAGAAAGACGAAGAGTGCGGGGAGATATGATAGAAGTATTTAAGTGGGTGAAAGGAATCAATAAAGGAGATATAGATAAAGTTCTTATAATATCCGAGCAGGATAGGGCTCGTTGCAACGATCTAAGTTGGATAAACTTATGTTTAGGAGGGAGATAGGAAGAAACTGGTTCACAAATAGGGTGGTAGACGAGTGGAACAAGCTTAGCAGCTTTGTAGTAAGTGCTGGAACGCTGGAAAGTTTTAAAAGGAGGCTAGATAGATTCATGGATTATAGAGAGTGGTAGTAACTCTCGACAGGAGCTGCCATGCACAGGCCAACCGGCCTATTGTAGACTCCTTATTTTCTTATGTTCTTATGTTATGTGTGTGCCTTAGTTCTTTTGTGTGCGTGAGTGGGTGTGTGGGTGGAGTGGTTATTAATGCAAGAGGTGGGTGTGGGTTGTGAGGGTGGGGGTTAATGTGCATAATCATGGTGTTGGTACTGATGACGGTGACGTGGTTGGCGGCCATCCAAATTGAGGAGTCTTGCTAAATGTGTGTGTGTGTGTGTGTGTGTGTGTGTGTGTGTGTGTGTGTGTGTGTGTGTGTGTGTGTTGAGAAGGATTAAG